>NW_022639486.1:168-45267 GCF_010583005.1 Odontomachus brunneus | reverse complement strand
ATATATATATATATATATATATATATATATATATATTATATATACATATATATCTTTTTAGTTACATAATTAAATGAAAAGTTAGACGAAGCAAATATATCTTGACGCTAATATCGATATATCTCGTCCTTGTGTGACTTGTTCTCTCGAGGACTCTGCTAACCCTTTCGAGACGGAATTACGTTTCTCAAGTATTGCTTCGGTCCACATACAAGGCCACGAATTTCAAACAATACCATTTTATATGACAGTGTTTCTTGCCTATCAGGTGAAATATGGCTGACGACTCCTCATTGAGAGGAACTGGCTGAAATGTATCCTAATGAAATTGATTTTTCAACAGCTTCGAAGCAGGAGATTACCTCAGAAATTGTTGTGTCTATGTCTACCCTTTATGAGAGGAACGATTTATTCTCTTACTAAGAATAAATTAAGACTATGATGCATGATTCTTTAACGAAAATTACTTTAAATCATAAATTATGGTATCATGATTAGAAACTTAATGAAGTATCAGAACTTTTTCAAGCTAAATATTTTCATTAAAATATATCATCTTTTTTCTTTGTTTAGAAAGGGTTAAACATGTCGCTCGATTTATATATATATATATATATATATATATATATATATATATATATATATATATATATATACACATTATATATATATATATATATATATATATATATATATATATTTATATATATATACTATACATATATATATATGTATATCAACTAATCCTAATCACCAAATGTACACACTTCCACTCGCTCGCACACTTCGGCGAACACGAACGCATTTATGATTACGGTAAAGTTTCGTTGCGACGAATTCTATTGGAATTACTCGTATTGCGTTCGTTACAATGAAACGTCACGCGTTGTAACGTCACGTGTCATGACAGATCTACTTTGAATTTACGCAATTCTTGCTATAAATATATTCCAGTCGATCGTCGTTGCAATGAAACTTTGCCGAGCAGCTATTTGTCGCCTTGGTCGTCGCGTTTGTTTTTTTGTTTTTTTTTTTAGGAAGAAGTTAAGTACAGCTTGGCCTGAGATCAGATGACTAGCATTTCCGGTTGTTGTTCGCGCCACTATTCTGAATGCGCAAACGATCCTGGCGACGAAGACGCTTGCCTGTGATTTGCCGTACTTTGTTGCTTCTCTCCAGACGGCCTTTCTTCAACTTTTGAGATGAGCGTTTTTGCAGCATCTGTTGAAAACGAAAGTAACTTTTTAGTAAGATTTCTCCGGGAACTCGAATGAATTATTATTTAATGCTTCTGGCTCCTCGTCGCGGCTATATTGATTTATGATGTCAGAACCTAGAAAATACGCTAGAAATTTTTGTAATAAATACGTAGGAATAAAAAGATGTACCCATAACATGACATTTATAACCGATCATGCAAAACAACCCGAACACTTTCTTTTTGTCCTAACAAAAAAATAACTGTGACTAAATTAATGTGACAAAATCATGAGGAATTGTAAGTGAAAGAGGTAGGTTGCGTGTAACGTTAACTTCACGGTAATTTATTGATTGTTCGAGCAAAAAAAAGCGTTTGGACTATTTGACAGATGTGCTCGATCGATTACAAATATCATTTTATGTATCTTTTTATTTAACATGCTTTTTGCAAGAATTTTTATTGTATATTTTCTCGCTTCTGACACGATCAATCGAGAGTTTCGCAGCATGCAACCAAAAGCCTTAATCAATAGCGAGCAACTCGTTGATACCTTTTGAGCGGAACGGAGCTGATTCGTTATCCTAACTCTATTCTCACTTCTTTCAGACGCGAGCGGTCTGTCATCGTGGATGGCGGTTCTGTGCGCGAATTCGTTGAGGTCGGGGTTGCGATCTCGGTCTGGACTGGAGTCCAAGGACGTGGACGAGGTGGATAGCGTGGACGTGGAGGACATAAGAGCGAGCGGTACCAAGAGAATGCCTACTGGCTCTTCGAGCTCTTCTGTCGTGTCTGGCGTGGGAGGCGGAGTGTCAGGAGCAACGTGAGACGTCGTCGCACGGTAGACGGACATGCTGGGGTGCTCTATTAGCAGGTTCTCCATAGGCGATGTCTCCACGATTACGGGTCCCACCTGCGTGAAGCATGCGGGTGGTGTTACGTACCACGACTCCTCCAGCGCCGACGTGCCCTCAGCTGTAAGAAGAAGAGTTAATGTAATTAAATTGCAGATGCAAAAATGAAATATGGAAAAAATTGAAGCAATTACTATTAAAAGATTTACGAGAGAAATTAATATTTAGATTGAATTCCAATGTATTCATATTAATCACATTGATTGTTATCAATAGATAATTAAGTAACAATTTAGTTACCTGATTTTTAAATTTGAATTTCTCTCACTTGTGTCTACAGTCACTTTCAATTGTAATTATGAAAAATGACAGATTGCGTACCAGCTCGGTTAATGAGGATCCAATCATCGCCCTCGACCTCCATCTGCCTGAATCTTCGCATTATCGAGCGAGACGTTAAAGGATCGCTCTCGAGCGAGTCCTGTGTACCGGAGAAGTTCCCTCCGAACAGGTAGTTCACCAAGTTGCCCAACATCTTGACCCGTTACCGTCCGATGCCTGTAACGTGCGAAGCTAATGAGTAAGTAAATCAAGGAAATACTTTAATATGTAAATTCCACGAATGTACGAGTCCATTTAAACGTTATTTCGGGATCGTATTCTTAGGTTCTTCGAGATTTATGGATTCTAAAACGAATTCTTGGGCCGTTACATTTTGGGCTTCCGCTCTTCACCCTCGCTCCCGCTCTCTTCTATGCTCTCTTTTCCACCCCCTCTGTTTCTCATTCTCTCGCTCTCTTTCTCTCACTGTTGTATAATCTCGACGCGTTTCCGTGGGCGGGAGAGCGAGCGAGCGAGGCGATCACGGCGACCTTGATCTCGAATTTGCTTCTCTTCGGCTAGAAGGGCAGCGAGTCTCCCGGCGAGTAGTTTTCCTCGGTGCATAACCACGCGCCAACTAATACGACCGTAATCTGACAGATACACACGCGACTCGCGCAACCCACTCCTCTCTTTCATTCCAAGTCCTTTCTACCAAAGTGACGTAAGTCCTTCTATAGATGTATCGTTGTGTTAGAACGCACAATTTGCTCGCGTCGTACGTAGCGATTTATCTATATCTTACAGATACTTTTCGTTTAATTAGATTCCAATTAATATAAATTTCCATTACGAAGTTCACAAGAGATCAGTTTGTACGTGTTTGTCATGTGCGTACGTTTGTTCTTCCTAGCTATACTTTCTACGCTCGTTCCGTTTTCTCTTCCTCAAACGCTCAAAGCGTGAATATCTGCTTGTTTCATCTTGAGTAGAGGGTAAAAATACGGAGGGTAGACCTTGAACCGTCATCTCTTACTTGCAACGTGTCAAATAGAGCTAATAATACGTCTTTTCCAATTCGAAGTGTTATATAATATTACCCATAAAAGAAACTACTCTCCGTGCGATCTTTGATACGTTTATTATTGGATGAATAATTATTGTATACATATATCGATATATAGGGCGATACAAAAAGGAAATTTGAAAAGCTTTTCATAAACGAAATGCTTTAACATATATTATACCCAGGTAGGACACAAAATCATTTTAACATCAAGATGACATCATTTGACGTCATTTTAACTATTATATGACTTTGTGTTCTTCTTGAGATATTTTATAAGATAATGAATGACTCTTCTCTATTTTGTATATCTAAAATTATATATAAATTAATAATCACACTAGTTTAGAACGTGTAAAATTGTTCGCGGATCATTTAGTAGAGAAACTTAGAATGATGTAAGTTATTTAAGTAATCAATTAATGGCCATTGAATAACGAGATATATTATAAGCCAGTCATAGTGTTAGTTACTCGGACGACTGGTTACGATGCAAACTATTTCAGCGATCAATTAATCATGACTGTGCGAAACAAAAGCGACCGCGTGCACAGGCTGATAAAAAGATTCGCGGATACGCAGAAATAGTTCTGCGTTCTTCGCATCAACTACGTAGTTAATTATTACAGTCCGCGTAGTGCGCTCTCAGTTTGAATGTCGTCGAATGCGCGAATCAGAGTCGAATGCCACAAAACAAAGATAAATCCCGCTTGGAGGTAAATTCAATCGTGAGAATGTTCAATTCCGAAATTTAATAGCTCGTCGCTTCAGATTCTCGTCGGAATTAATAAATGCATCGAAACAATGTGCAATCGAATAAAAATCGTAGCTGTTGGAGGATACCCAGTACGTCGGATCTCGTAAACAATATTTTCTTAATACTTCTAATTACAGGCTTGCAAACGGCAATGGCACATTTAATAAGCGACTATATCAGAGACGAGATAGTTACAGATTGTATAATTTATTTTTACCATGACATCATCCCCTGGCTTATTCCACAATTGGCTGAATGACTTACATCATTCCCGAGCTCCGAGCGATTGCCTCGAGTGACAACGCTAGAATTCGACAGATTCGAGTAAAATCAATTCCTCGCTCGTTTCAAGAAATCATCCACAATGTTGCGCACGACGAACGTGAAGTATATTCGATCGAATGTGAAATTCAACGAACAAACAAATCGGATAATAACAACGATAAGGTGCAATCGATGATTTCGTGGCGAAAGCGCCTGGCAATCGCGTTCTTCTCGCATCCGATGCTCCGACCCGCAATTTCCCTCATTTTTCCGCGCACTGATCGCGATGATCGTCATAAAGTGGATCGCCGTGTGATGAAAAGAAATCGACAGACTCGTGCTTGCCGTCTCAGTATCGCGTTCTCTATTCACGTCAAAATTCTACAACAAACGACTCCTTCAACGACGAAATCACTTTCCTTCAGAAACGTCGAAGGGTCTCTGTCTTTTCCAAAAGCGTCTAGTTTTTTTTTCGAATTTCGCTCGTGCACTTTCCCCGTACACTTCGACTGACGCAGCGTTGACAGACGTATCACGACGCGCACCAACAACTGCTGCACAGATCATCAATATCAAGACACAAGTCGAGAAATTTTATTTTCTTAAGATTCAAAATCACAATTGTGACAAGAAAACGTTTAATATAGTAATAATTCCAGGTTTGTCTTCGTAATCGTTCTCGTCGTCATCGTCGCTGTCGTCGTTATCATCGTAGCCGTTGTCGTCGTCGTCGTCGTCTATGCTAGAGCGTCTCGCTATTCAAGTCGCTTCACCGCGTTTGTCGTCGAACGGCGTTCATGACGAAGGTGGCGGAAAAGCAAGTGGCTTAATGCCGCAACGACAAAGGAAGAGTTAGGATGAAGAACAGAAGGAAGAGCAGGCAAGCAAGGGCTCATCCTGACGATGACCCGAAAAGAGTTCACAAAGAGATCCACTCGCCTGAACAGTATCGCGTTTGAGGAGCCGTGGTAGCAACTGCTCGCCGTAATAGTCAGCTGATTTCGACTGTTGGCTGGCTGGTTGGCTGGCAGGCTGGCTGGCTGGCTGGCTGGCTGGGCGACCCGAAGAGCCCGAGGATGAGAGGCTGTGTGGGGGTGAAGAGCGGATGGTGATGGTGAAACGGAAGGAGGGGGCCTTCGCACTGCAGGCGGGGAGACGCAAGGGGATGCAACGTTGGGAAAGCGAAGAGGGAGATTTTCCTGTAGAGAAGAGCGAGGGAGTTTGTGGAGCAGCGGGGGTGAGGCGGGAACTGGGTGGCCTGGTAGAAGCGAGGCGGAAGGGACTTGACGATGAACAACGGGCGACGAGACGGAAGGGGAACCCCCTGGGGAGCAGGGCGACCGAGGGGAAGGCGAATGTGTTGGCGTGAAGGGGGAAAGACAATGTCGACGTAGTGGGGTAACTTGTACCGATATCAGGGGTGTATATACCCTAACGAAAGTTCTCGCTACGAATCTATTCAGTCGGTATGTTACGAATAATGATTTTTTGTCTTTATATGTGGTACAGTTATTATTATTATTATTATATTATTATGATATATATAATATATACGATATATGATATATTATATTTTTCTTTAACAGAATCAAAAAGGGAGCACAAAACACATTGTTACTACTTTTAGCAGGGTATTTTGGAACGTTTAAATGTCTAAAGAAAGCGTTGGTTGCGATGTAATATCGGTGAGTTCTATTTTTGGCATCATAAATACGGAATAATGTATCTTAAAGAGTTCAGCGATAACGGAAGGGTTCAACGCGAGCATGAGATAAGATCCATAATATGCAACATCATACAATTTCATATTTAATGTCGACTTCTTACGATTCTTTGTACTAAACACTTTAATTGTTACACTTTTATATGTAACAAATGCATATTGTCACATTTTGATGTTTTACTGCTAGCACTTTTTACATCTAGCAGATCTTATAGTTTACTGTTACGACAAATTATTATTATTATTTAGGAATATATTTTGTTGATTAAGAATTTACATAAAATCTCTCGCTTCTTCTGTTAGGGAGAAAAAAAGTTGCTACAATGCGTTTAAACATTTTGCTTCTTATATAAAGATAATATTTTCCAATAGAAACATCTTATTGTGTATGCATAATATTCCTCTTCTCGAGTAAAAAAGTTATTTCAACAAATGAGAATAAACGGACATTTTTCTCTTTTTTTACAGTGTTTGTGGTATCTTCAGTATAGAAGCAACGATATCATTTCTTCGCCGCGAACTCTGTGAGACCTTAACGTACTTCAAAGCTTCTTCGTCGCCACGCGCATGCGACCCTGCAGACGTGACAGCGGAGTCGATCGAAGGTGGGAGTTCGCTCAGCTGGTCGAACAGCTGCCGGTTCGTTCGGACTTGTAACTGGCTGACTACGCTTTCTCTTTTTCTTCGGGTTCCCTCGTTGGTCGGTCGGCCGCACCAACGTTGTCGCCGCTACGATTGTCGTTGCTGTCGGCTTTTTAAGTATTCAACCAGCGCTTGAACTCTGTCCGCGTTGAGCGCATTTTCCCATCGGCCAGCCGTCTTGAAGTACGATCCCACGATCAGCGCGTCCGCAGCCGCCACGTAATTGTCCACGTTATCCAACGTTACACCCGAGCCGATCAACACCGGCAGCCGCGCCGCCACGCATTTCCGCACTTCTGCAAGGTGTAAAATATTTTAAACGGTGACTTCCGAAGCGGTGACTTTCGAAGCGTAGAGATCTGTACTCTGTCCCCCGGGGCCGTGGAGAAGTCTCCGATGAACTTCTTATCGGTCAACGGATGTCTGAAAAAGTACCTGCGAGATCTTGCGCGTCCGCTTCCTCGCCAGTCGCTCTGCCGGTTAATATAATTCCGTCGGCTAAAAAGAATTCCGCTGCTCTTACCGTTTCTAGTAAACTCATGTCGGAAGTGATGGCATGCGAGCTGCAAAAACAGCAAAGTAGAACAAAATAAAAAAAAGTAGAACGAAAAGTAGAATGTTTCGCCGAACTAGATTTTCGTGAAATGCGAGTTCGCGATGAAACCTATCATCTCGCTTTCTTTTACGTATATTTAATGCGGAAGAAACTGTGCCACGCGCAAAATCAGAGATAGTTCTGTGATTTTTAAAGAAGTCACAAATTGAAAGAATGTGAGAACTTTACAAATGTCGCGTTAAATTGAAGGACGTAATATTGCAAATTTGCATTCGTATTCCACGTACAAATTAATTCAGCAGTCAAGCCGAGTTGATCGAATTAACTTCACCTATGTTTCTTCTTGACGTCGGCGAAGACAAGGACATCTTCCGCGTCGACTTGCCTCCTGTATCTCAACAAAGTCCCGGCGCTTGCGTCAATAAAGCCTTCATCTGCCACGTGAGAGAAGACGAACCCCTCGGCCCTAATAAATTGAAATCCCGCAGCCTTGGCAACCGCAATCGCCTCCTCGTTGCATCCCGCGAGAATCTGCATCAAACCTTGAGTTGATTAGTTGATTTTGTAGCGATAAACCCGACCAAAATCTTTCGACAAACTTATGCTTTATACTTGAAACGTCGTATTTCTGTACTTGAACGCGGCATCTCTATATCTAAATATATTTCTATACCTGAACGCCGCAAGCCATGTTTCGCAGCACCACTTTCCTAACTTCTGTGCAAATTCTCGTCATCATAGTTACGATTTCCGACGACAAATCTTTCCTCTTAATGTACGGGATGTCGTGCATATTCTCAACCAGAATACCATCCTGAAAAGCACACACGCGAAATACTCGAACAAAGTGCGATATATTCATACGATAGCGTTATATCACTTTTCTATTCGATTTTGCAAAGGTTACGGTCATCGGAGAATAATCTTGTCTGTGACTACTTGTAACGAAAGTATCTATTTTCTCTGGCTATTTTGCTTTCTTAGAATAAATAATCTCTCCTAGAATTATGCCGGGTACGCTAGCGATCATCGATGAGTTTATCAACGTGATAGCAGCATACTCCCTTATATATAGATATTAATTTGATGTAAATTAATTACCGCGCCACACTTAGCATATATCGAGGCCTCTTTCACTGCATCTTCTATGATCTTCTCAACAGGACCTTTGTATCTTGGCGTTCCTAAACACACAGGCGTCTATAAGAAATAAAACCATTTCTTAAATTGTCATAATATTCTCCATATACTATATTATAATAAATAATATATTCGATTGTGTAATAAGTTATTTCAGATCTTTCAATATATTTTTCAATAGAAAATTCAAGATTATTTATTACACAACACAATATTATTGAAATATTATTATTGATATTATGGAAAATAATATCGGTTTTTCCACGCAGGTTTCCTTGTAACATACTGCATTGCATGATAAAGGAGCCGGCCATTTCACAGCGAGAAAAAGCGACGCAGATTTCAATATATTTTTCAATAGAAAATTCAAGATTATTTATTATACAACACAATATTATTGAAATATTATTATTGATATTATGGAATAATATCGGTTTTTTCACGCAGGTTTCCTTGTAACATACTGCATTGCATGATAAAGGAGCCGGCCATGTCACAGCCAGAAAAAGCGACGCAGGTTTACCGATCGCAGCAAGATTAGACGGATATAGTCTGATTACACTTCCGGAGATCAATCGCGCGTGATAAGCGAGTTCGTGTCAGAGTCACGAAAGTGTTGTACCGGGCAGCGCTCCCACGTGGATCATTCCAATGATCGAGCAAGGTCGTGGAAATAATTTCCGGAATTTCAGCATCTCGGTGAAGATCACTGTAGCGATTAGTATTTACCAGTTCGGCGCACGAAACGTGACGAATGCCAACGACGATCGTTATCTGGCATGCGTGAATTTAGAGCCAGCTGGCTGATCATGTCGACCACTGACGCTCAATGGCAAAGTGCGACGCGTCACCGCTATCTCCGTGTCATTCCGGGTTCGAAGACGATCTTTCTACTTATCGCGTTTTTCAGTGCGCGCGCGTTCACGCTTGCTGTCTCCACGTGAGAGAAAGAGAAACGAATAAATAGGTAGATTAATATAAATAGCATCAATAGATAGGAAGAAGTCTACTTTTATTAAACGTGCGTGATAGTTACATGAATTATCGGGGAGAAATTATGAAACCAATAGAGTAATATATGAATTAGCCACTAGTTCGATTATCGTACGCAAGTAGTTCGTATCTTGTAGAATGCTTCTCTTTTATTTCTTCGTCACAAATCATGTATTATCGAAGCAGAATAGTCTAATGTATGTACTCACGACCGTCTCGTTCTATATTCTTTTTTTTGTTTCTTTAATTAAGAAAAAACGAGATTCGTCGCTCACGAGCGCACGCTGGACGATTCGATCGTTTCTTCTTCGTTGGGCAAAGTTGCATGTACATTTTATCGATATGAATGGATAATGAGATATTAATATAAAGTAAAAAATAACATTTAGATTTGACAAAAGAAGGGATCAGTATGATGCTGCTGTGAGCTGATTACAGTAATGTTTACTGTAATGTTTAATCTGTTTACAGGTCACAGAAAGCGCTTTGATTCGGGACACCCTATGTATAAAGCCTCGAAGTTGAACTCACGTTGATATTGGACGTGACCTTTCTACAGGCAGATATATATAGTAGGTAAAAGAAATGTTCACATTTTTATATTGGCATTATCGTACGTATGTATAATATACCGTTATTTTTTTTATGTTGTAGAGTAGTGAACAGATATCGGCAAAATGCAACAAAAACACAAAATACACGAAACACAAACAACATAAATGTGTGACTGCTTGTAAGATTGCGAAAAAATGAGCAATGAATTACTGACAATGTTGCGAACCGGATTGCTTCGTGGTGCTTCTGCCAAACGTCTCAAATATGTCGGTGCAGGTGAGTGTATTCACTTATCGTTTCACCGTATATTTATATAGAATATAATCTTTAGATTTTTATATTACAATAAAATGACTTCTCAGGGTGATATTCTCTTTAAATTTATAGAAGAGCAAGAATTTGTCGAATTTATCTTTCTTAACGTTGTCATGTTTAACTTGTGGGAAAATTAAAATTTAATTTATCTTCTCATTTGTTGCATATTAAACATATCTGTGAATATATTAATCAATCGCCACAAACAACTAAATAATGAGTAAAAATATTTGTTATAATTATTGTTTATTGATGCAGGAGTAGGGCTGTTGTGCGTTAGTTATACCTTTCTCCCTTCAAGGAAGAAAAGAGCTGTGAAGAGTGTCGCAGGAAGTTCAATTAGATTCGCAAGATCGTTCAAGATCGGTGCAACAATTTCTATGGATTACTTATTAGCCCCTTTGATGGGATATACATACACGGAAATTCATCGAAGGTCTGCTAATCGGATCGTTCAAGGATGTCTGAAAAACGGCGGAATTTATATAAAAGTCGGACAAGGTTTTGCAGCAGTAAATCACGTTCTACCAAAGGAATATATCGAAAGTTTATCAGCATTACAAGTACGCCTTCCTACGTCTTATTATAAAAATTAAGAAAGATTTTCTGCTATTTATAAAGTTACATTAAATTGAATTTTTCAATGCGCTTATTAAGGACAAATGCTTAATACGAGAAAAGGATGAACTTGAGGAAATATTCTTGCAAGACTTCGGTAAGAAACCTGAGGAAATGTTACGCGAAATTGAACCCAAGCCAGTAGCGGCTGCCAGTTTAGCTCAGGTAACAGTTAAGCAACATATATATGTGTGTGTATATGTATGTATATATATATATACTTATATATATTTATATGTATTCATTTATTTTATACCTTTGCCAAGCCTTTCTCAAATAGACTACTAATATTACGGAATTGTTACAAAAATTTGTTTTATTACTAATTTATTCTTTATTAAATCTTATCACTGAACACACATATACAGGTGTACAAAGGTGAAACTTTAGATGGAAAGAAAGTTGCTATCAAAGTACAATATATTGATCTTCAGGAACGATTTATGTCCGACATAAAAGCGGCAATTTTTTTAGTTAAAATTGTTTCTGTTATACATCCAAAATTTGATTTGCACTGGGCATTTAATGTAAGCATATATTTAATATATTTATTGATATTATGTGTAAACATATTATTATAATTAGTATTTTTATTATTATAATTTATGATGTTATGAAAAAATTATTTAACTGTACAGGATGTCTTTGAGACATTGGCAAAAGAATTGGATTTTGAGAACGAAGGAAAGAATGGAGAGCAATGTGCTGAAGATTTGAAAAAATATAAATATGCATATGTGCCAAAGATTTATTGGGATCTTAGCAGTAAGGTTGTTTTATCCAGAATTACAAATATCGAATCTGTTTTGAAACAGTGATTCTTGAAACACTTTTGACTACAATTTCAAAATAATAAATTAATTAAATTTTATTATCTCAGACTCGTGAATTAAGTCTGTATTAAAAATACAAATTGCCCTTCTATTTTTTTAAATAATTTATATTTATAAATAATTTTTTAAATAATTTATATTTATTTTAGAGAGTCCTCACAACAGAATGGATTGATGGTGTTAAGGTGACTGATGTAAAAGGAATTAAGGCGCTAGGATTAGATCTCTCTGACGTTGATAAGAAACTGATCACTTTAATGGGTGAACAAATATTTCATACAGGATTCGTGCACGCTGATCCGCATCCAGGAAACGGTATTATTCTTTCATCGAATAATATTTTAAACGTTAGAGTTCGCACTCGATCCTAAGAAAATTAATAATTAAAAATGTAATATAACGTATGTGTGTTTGTGCATTTTGTTTATGTATGTTTGACAATTTTGGTCCTTTATAGTTTTTGTAAGGAAGGGGAGAGACAACAAAGCGCAAATAGTGCTGTTAGATCACGGTTTGTACCAACACTTGCCAGAGAAAACAAGATGTACTTTGTGCAACTTTTGGGAATCGATGGTTCTGAAAAATGACTGTTCATTGAGAGTGCATGCCAGCGATTTGAATGTGAAAGGTGAGTGTGTAGTTATCAATGAACTCTGTTTACTGTGTAGTGACGACTATTTCGTGCATTTGTCCGCTAAACTTTGAGATTATATTTTATATGCATATCCGATTTTTCTGACTTCTACGTTATTAAACTCCTATATCTTTACTTAAATTCTTCTGAATCTCTGTTTTTAACATACAGTGCGATATTTTAGATCACATTTTGCTGGCGGAAATATTAACGCAAGCACCATACAAGATCTCTTTTACATCACGTTCAAATAATACAACAATGGACGAGTATATGAAGAACCAAGCACAGGAACATTTCGATAAGATAACAGAAGCATTAAAATTGATGCCTAAAAATTTATTGTTGGTAATAAGGTAAAATAATCGATATTAAATTCTTTTCCTTTATTAGAAATTTATTGTTAAACGTCTTCTTTCTTTCTCTTTATTATAAATTTATTATGAAATATAAAATTAGGATTAAAGACATAAATTCAATTTCCTTTTGAATAATTTAGAATGAAAAAATGATTGATCATTCTTTTTCTTAAATTATTAAATTAAATGTGACTTCAAATTTGTTACTATCTTTCTTAGGAACTTGAACACGATACGTGCTATTATCAGAGAACATGGTGACATTATCAATCGATACAGGATGATGGCAAGAATTGCAACACGTGGCAGATACCGAGTTGGGAAACAATCTGTTTACAAAAATATTGTAGGTATATGCAGCCTCGTAAAATTCGAATGTCGACTTTGGTAAGTAACCGAAACTTTACCGAGTCGGGAATAAATAAAGATACATATCTGAATACTTTGTAATTATACTTCTCCGATTTTTTCAGGTTACACAACTTAGTACAATGGTTACTTAACATTTATTTAAATGTATTAAAATTAATCGGTTATGATGTTACAAGAATGTTGCAAATACTCTAATATTGTTTAGTCACTGTATATACAATGTTAATATGTATATACAACTTTATATGCATTCTACAACCATGTAAATGTATCTTTTAAATGAATAACTAAAAAGATGTCTGATGTTTTAAATAAAAATTTCTCCACATGATTAAAATTGTTAGTTGTTTATTGCATATTAATTATACATAGTTACTCCTTTAATCAAATTCTTCAAAGGGAATCCAAGAAATATATAAAAACATATAAAAGTAAATTTATTGCTTAGTAAATACAATTGAATGTATTCTTTAAAAAATTGTTCTATGATCGAACGAGTCAAAGAAGGCTGTTTTACTTTGGTTTAATCACAATTTTGCGAATCTGCTGAACTGAATTTGCGAAAGCATGTTCCAATTTGGAGTTACTGTATACACATGGAAATATAACATATTGCTACATTGTGTTAACAATAATTGAATACTCTTTACCACTTAATACTTAAACAGTGTCCTTTGTACAATATGTGGATAAAGAGACAAGTAACATTGCAAATCTAAACTTCAGCCGGTTTTTATACATGTGAACTACTTATTAAAGACAAAGATTAGAGAAATAGGAAATTAAATGACTTAATGCTTGCCAGCACTATTTTAAATATATATATATTTAATCTTGTGTGATGCTTAAGAACTATTATAAGGCATGAAAATTAGTATTTCATGCAATATGAACTTGAAAATTTCTGTATTCTCGTTCTAGGATCTTTAAACTTAACGATTCAAATGAAATTTACAAAGATTTGCAAATTTCAAAACTAAGAAAATCTAAAACTTTTAAATTTAAATATTTAAAGATATGCAAGTATCCAATAAATGTCCCGAAATATTCAAAGATTTTAAGATCGAATTATTGAATAATTGAAATCCATATAATTCGATCGTATAATTCATGGAATGAGAAAGGATTTAAAGATGCTTAAGACAATTCAGAAAGCTATGGATCAACTCACCAAGCCATTGTTTCTTTACATTAGAATTGATAACAAATTTATGACAGTCCAAGGTAACACTATCTACACTATCTACACTCTTGCATTCAAATCAATGTAAAGATGCAATCGCTTGCATTGTTTCTATTCCACAGTGTTCAATTCGCACTAGCATCTTCGTCAACTTTTAACTGCTTGACGTTTCCGTTGCATGAGGAAACTTTAAACGTTTCTTTGAGTACAGTTATATTCTGAGTGTTTTTAAATAAAGTACAACAAACACCCTCTTTGTGATGTAAAATTTACAAGTGGAACGAAAGAAATCACCAAAATGGGAAAGAGAAAAGAGGAGTAGAAAATGTTTTAGGCAGTTTTAGCACGAATGGCAGCGCGCTTTCCTGTGACAGCCTGAAAAATAAACAAAAATTAGAACGTTATCCTACTTTGACGTAAAAAATAAAAATGATTTTGTTACCACAATATATATTAAATATAAAAATATATTCCTCATAAATTACTAATTGATATAATATAGAGATTTCACAATCGCGCGTTATTTTTAGATTAAATAAAAAAACGTTAACTCACCTGGAATCCAGACTTTATACTAGCAACTGAACATCTCGATCCACAGGTCTCGCACTGTAAAAAGAAGAGCCGAGTGTCCTTTTGAAGGATCGTGTCTGGAGAACGGCATGTATGACATGTAACGTACTCCTTGATGTATCTCCTAAGAACGTTCTCTATTTGCTTCTGTTGGAAGCGACCTTTAATAATCAATTGACTATTTCCGTCCACCGAGCCGCTTGTTCCCAACTCGGCGAGCAAGAAGTCAAGTAAATGTTTCGGTTGTCTGTGCAACGTTTTACAAATCTGTAAAGTGGAGATACCTGTAAATTGATGTTTGCTTTCCGGCTAGTTTTGTAACTTACATACATTTTACACAAATTTCGCATTCATTAGTCTGATTGTTTCTTTCATTCTGTTAATTCTTATCATAATATGTACCTCAGTGAAATTGGCAAAAGACGTTTTCTTCGTTCCAATACGCACTACTTGTGGCGGACGCATGACGAATTTTTGTTTTTTACCAGCTACCATGTCAGGATTCTTTTCCCGCAAGATGTTAAACACTCTAATGAGTAATTCGTCATATGTGTAATCCCTGTCCGAGCCTACCCATGAACTCGGCTCCTCCACTAAGAAAAAGATAAAATGGATGTCTTTATACTTGGGATATTACTTGCATCATGATATAGTAATAAATAACTCTTTATGTAAGTATAAAATTTAAACAATTTTTTTTATTTATAGTACAAAGAATAACAAACATTCAACATTCAAACAAAACATTCCCTAACTGTACAATGCTTTCCTATTTCATCATATTATAGTTTCCTTGTATAAATATATTTCCAGCATAATCTGTTATTTAATGTCTACTTGATATGTAAACGTAATGCAAAGTCTTGTATCTAATTATAATTATCATAAGAGAATAATGATGTATATAAATATACTAAATTTATATTCTTTTGTGAAATTTCTTATTAATATTTTTTACCAGAATAGAAATTATTTTTATCATATCATTAAAAATAATTGTATATTTACAAAATTTATAGAAAATATTTGTGAAATTGTTCTTATGTTTCAAAAAATTTCAAGTGTTATTTTTGTCAACATTGATCAAAATTGTTAGAATGACAGTAAACTATTTTTAAATAACATTAAATTCTTTGAGCTACATGAAATGATTTTCATAATAATTATTAGAAATATCTATATACTGATTTTATTATGAAATGTGCAAGTGAAAAAATAATTGGAAAATTATCAAGTGCACGGTCAATGCAATTTATGTACACCAAGCATATATCTTACCATACTCTGCACTTCGCTCAGATTCAGTGCAGCATGTTAACAAATATTGAGTAACATAAACAACTAGGTACAAAAATATTGACATAAGTCATTTTCTATAATACATACCATTATCCTTGTCTTCAAGTTCCTTGCGATCTTCCTCAGCTACTAATTCGTCGAGATCCTTCTTCTTCTTTTTCTTCTTCTTTGTCTTGGAAAAGTCCATATCTAAATCAAAGTCATCATCCACCACAATTTCCTCAGTCTGTTGCTCTACAGGTTCCTGTTTAACAAATAACAAGATTTCACTGATTTTAAAATATGATCTATAAGTCTTGCTTGTTATCTTAACATTTATTTAATCCTTCTTACTTCTTTCTTAGTATCAGGCAAAGCTGCTTCTAGTTCATCCAAGTTGAATGCCTTTTTCTTCTTCTTTTTCTTTTTACCGAAACTTTCCAAGTCCAATGCTTCATCATCTTCAACAACTGGGGGCTCAAGCTCCTGATTCTCTTTTTCAGTGGCATTCTCTGTTGCTTCACCACTACTACCTCCTTCATTAAAAGCTGCATCAAGATCAAAAGTAGTCTTCTTCTTCTTCTTTTTCTTTTTCAAGGTTGGATCAAATACCTATATATTTTTAGAAGTAGAAATGAAAAGCAATTTTGTCTCTCCTTAATTTTATAATTGTATACAGGAGTGTGAATTTTTATATAATATAAAAATGAGAAAATTAATGAATAATAATAAACATATATCGTAGGCCTAATTAGAAAACTTCCTAAATTCATTTTTGGACAAAACTGAGATACTTATACCATGCGATTTGTCTTGATAAGCCAACAATATACAGAATATTTTAAATTTTCTTATCATAAATACTCATAAGAATTCTTTCATAAAACTTCTAAATATTCGCAATAATATTAGCATAACTGATTCATTATTTTTAAGTGCACTAAAAAAGTTATCTCTTCTATACTTCAAACGAAAAATATATGTAAGTAGAAGATAATACTTTCATACATCCAGCAAAGATTTTGAGGTTGGAATCGACAATTTTTTCCTTTATCTTCCAAATGTATTTATTTACCGAGAATTTTTCGTAAGTAACAAGAGAAAAATTAAAATATGATAGTAAAACCTTACAGCAGAATAAATTCCGGGGAAATAGCAAGATATGTCAATTCGATCACACACTCGTGTTCCAAATTATCCGTCGGCGATACTTTACGTACCGAATCTTCTTCTGTCATTTTGTCGATTTCCGGTTGAAAAAAAATCCTTATTTATGGCGGACTAAAGCAACATAAAGCATGCAATTAAAGTTTAATAAGAATTTATAGCTTTTGTTGCCGCACGCTGGATCAAGGGGATTGCATCAGAAAAGTGCTGCTTAGAGGTATGTTCTTAGAACTGCCTCGGCTGGTGTAATAAGTTAGAGTGAAACAAAATATATTTGTCTCAATCTAACTTTTGCACACATGAGGCCTGTTCTTTGTAGCTGCACTACTGAACTAGTGCAATAAGTTAGAGTGAGAAAACGTATATTTGTTTCACTTCAATATATTGCACCAGTTCAGCAGTGCAACTACAAAGAACAGGCCTATGTACACCTGTTCAGCAGTTCAGCTAAAAAGAACAGATCTTAGAGATTTAAGCTTTAAACCCTAAGGCCTGTTCTACAATACGTTGTTTGTCGTAGTCGGATGTCGAACGCAATCAATGGTCCAATGAGGAGAACTCATTTACATAAAATAAACTCTCTCATTGGATTGATTACGTTCTGACGTCCGATTACGGCAACCGACGTATTGTAGAACTAGCCTAAGAGCCATGGCAAAAACTTTTAGCATGTTCGACTGGCCCTGGATTAATCGCTCCAAGAGCAATTAATGACGTCATAAGTCTGTACTAGCCAATCATAAAGTTTATAAGTATTTGTTCGACCAATAAACGTAGACTGAATAACCCAGAGTGTAACGCAATTTGTAATGATTGGTTTGACTTAGTAATTTACTAGATAATTCTTTGCATTGGTTGGTTGTGTCCAATCGTACTATGGTCAATCGGGACGCTCCCACGTCTTAGTGCTTAAGTTTTTTTGTGTGCCATAGCTCTAATGGCCCTGCATACAGGACGCGGTAATGCTTGTCGCGCGAATTTCCGCCGCGCGGCAAGCATTACCGCGTCCTGTGTGCAGGAGCCAATAAGCCGTAAATATACGATCTGTTCTTCTTAGCTGCACTGCTGAACTAGTGCAATAAATTAAAATGAGATAAATATTTTTTTTCTCACTCTAACTTATTATACTAGTTCATTTTTTCTCACTCTAACTTATTACACTAGTTCAGCAGTGCAGCTAAAAGAACAGACCAGTAAATTATATCAGATTTGTTCACGTCGCATGCCCCAATGTGCTCCTACTCGCTTCAATGCACTCTGATTGGTCATCACGCGGACCAATCAGAGTGCGTTGGAGCGAGTAGGAGCACGTTGGGGCATACGACGCGACAAACCTATCGTGTAGAGATTTTCTTTGGTACCAACATTATTCCCTCCACTTTTTGGGAAATTGTCGCCTAACCCCTCTGATAATATTCCGTTTGAATATTCCGTTGAAAACTTTCTTGTTTGTTTACATTTCTGCCTTTCTCCTATAAATTCGTCAGTTAGTCCTCAGAAGTCATCGAGTGAGTTACTTCTGTTACAATATGCCACGTTTATATTCTAACAGTGAATATGCTGATATGGTTTTCGTGTATGGTTTTTGCAACGGTAATGCTACGGAGGCGGTGCGAGAGTATGCGCGCCGATTTCCAAATAGAAGACAGCCTGATCGGCGAGTCATTACGTTGACTTTTCATAGGCTACGAGAAAGCGGCTCATTTTCCATTAATCATCACCGTTAAAAGTAAATTTGCAAGTATAAAATCGCGTCTTGCGTCACTTTAACAATTCTAAGACCAGCGTCCAGAGAGAGCATCAGCTACAAGTGCCACGGCAGACAATCTGGCGAACTTTGAGGAGTGATAACCGCTACTCGTACCATATTCAAAGTGTGCAGAATTTATTATCTCAGGATTATTTCAAGAGATTGAATTTTAATAATTTTAATAATTGGTTTCTTCAGCAATTTGACAATGATAATTCATTTCCATCAAAAATAATATGTATGGATGAATTTACATTTACAAGAAGAGGATTTTAATCAAAGAAATTATGGGTTCATGAAAATCCCATGACTGTTAGGGAATACAAGTTCCAGCATGAATTTGCACTGTTAATGTTTGGCTTGGAATTTGAAATGACTCTTTAGTGGGACCACTTTTCTTACCAGACAGATTAAATGCAGCCAGATGCTATACAGATTTTTTGGAGACTGACTTCTTTAATTATTTAGAAGCATTCAACTGCAGCAACGGATTGAAGTGTGGTTCCAGTTTGATGGATGTCCAGCCCATTATGGTAGAGCTACTTGAGCTTAATTAGATGTAGCTTGGACAAATATTATCCACGACAATGCCTTAGACATGGAGAAGTGGTTTCTTATCCACCCCAATCACTTGATCTGACATCATTGGACTTTTGTTGTGGGAGCCCTGAAGTAAGAAGTTTATTGCCAGTCAACTCAAGAGAGCAATTGAGGAACCGAATCGTGGCTGCAGTGCACTAAATATCACCAGACCAGTGTTTGGCTGCAACACGAGCTGTCCATATTAAATGCAACGCTTGCATTGCTGCAAGAAGCCAATATTTCAAATAATATTTACATTTTGTTACAAGCAAATAACAAGTGAATAAATGTGAATGAATAAGTAATAAATAAGTACAAAAATAAAAACTACGTTTGTCTTTTTTTGCGATTTTCTCCAAAATTAGCATATCTCTAAAGGACTTTTTTTTAGTTTATCAACCCCTTAGGATCGTTCTATATTAGTCGCAAATTTTAAGGTTGCAAGAAAATTGACTAATCATGCTTAATTATTTCCTTTGCAATCAAAGTGTAATCGACTGTGATTGGTCAATTTCTTTGCAACTTGCAATTTGTGACTAATGTAGAACGACCTTTACATGCTCCCGAAGTTTTGACATTTAAATTTTGGACATCCTGTATATAAGAAACAAATAATGTAGAAGCATAATAAAATTTATAAAATACAAAACATTTATAGTGAATTTAATAATTGTTCTTTATTCATTTATTAAAATCAATGATAAAAATATTTAAACGCAGTCTTGACAAGATTATATAAATAAATTCTGGACGTTAATAAATTTCACTTAGAAATTCCAACCATTTTGTAATATACTGGCATTTGATAGGTGTAACATTTCCAATAGAGGAACAGTTCTTTCTCACCTAAAATAAAAAAAGAGATGTATTTTAAATTATTTTGATGATAAATTGCAATAAAAATTCTTACTGGACATATGCCACAGGAAACTTTCATCAATCCAGATGAGCCTAGCAACGATTGAGTAGCTCTGTACATATTATTTCCATCTCCTGAGAGTGTCTTTTCGATTTTACCATCATAAACTAAGCCATTTAAAAGCATTTCTATCTCCTCCACCGTTAAATCTACCTATGTAAGGATGTTTAGCAGAACAAATTTTGGACAATAAAAAATTTAGTTAAAGGCTCTTGGCTCTGTCTATCTCTTTTTAATGATATCAGAAGTGAGAAAATGCATGCTAAACATTTTTGCAAAATACATTAAAATAAAAATATATATCCATAAAATAATATTTGTAATCGACTAAACAAATTTATAAGATATTCCGTGCACTTCCCTTTTGCTCTGACAATCAATAATTTGTCGTAAATTAACGTACAATTCATCTTCTTAACCTATTTACAACATACAATTCATCTTCTTACCTACTTCTATTCAGGTTAATTTACAATAAATTATTTATTGTCAGAGCAAAAGGGTAGTGCACGGAATATCTCACAAATTTGTTTAATCGATTGCAAGTGTTATTTTATGGATATATATTTTTAATGTATTTTGCAAGAATTTTAGCATACATTTTCTCGCTTCTGACATCATTAAAAGAGCTAGATAATGCAAAGGGCCAGAAGCCTTAATATATATTATATAATATACTTTTACCTTGCTTATTCCTGAATGCACAATGTATTTGTGCACATCTTTAGATGAGCTATATGACATGTTTCTTGTAGCGATAGGTCCATGCTTACAACTTTTTGCTTCTGTCGCCTTTGTATTCAAAAAAGTGTAACAGGACTGAGTTAATACATTAACAAATTCTGTCTCAAAATTTTGATCTTGATACCAAGCACCACCTGTTACAGATATATCTGGCTCCAAGTTATATAACATATATACTTTCTTCTTACTAGCTGCTACAGATTTAATAGCCTGAATCAACTTATTTGTTTGTAAATTCTTCAAAACCTTAGTCAACTGAGTGGATGCCAAGTTAGACTTGTATCTTATATCCCGCATCCATATTCCTTTATTGCCTGCTTCTGCGATAATGGCATATACTATTTTCTCTTCATTATCTGCACCTTTGACAACTTTTGTCTTGGAGGCATCTTTCAAACGATAAGACAATGATCCTCCTTGTTTGAAAAGATCAAAGCGTCCTTGTGATAAAAGTTTGTTTATAATTTGAGCTCGTTGAAGCGGTTGTAAGTCAGGTATCTCAGTGGCTAAGTCTTTATCAGAAATACCCTTGGGTTTTGCTTTTGCTAGAGAAATTATTCTGTAACAAGTGCATAAAATATATATTTAAAATGGATGAAATTAAAAACTTAATAATGCCATATATATTATTAATTCTCAACTGTTTTTGTTACTTTTCATTAAAACTGTAATTTTAGTGCAATCTATGAATTGTTGAAACAATTATTTAATTATAAATAATTATATAAAAGATATAGAAAAGAACTTCACATATTATAAATCTATAAATAACCTCAATATATTGACATTGTCTTTAAACACTATTGTTAACTTTTTGATATTATCATTAACATTTTTATATATAATTTGTACAATTATAATATTGTAGGACTTGATGGAGTTGTGTTTTCTTAAAACAAGTTTATACTTTTGTTCAATTATCTCAGATTTATCAGATTCAGCATTGGTGGATGTGTTAGGTTCTTGCGTGTTACTCATTTCCGTTGCAATTGTAGCAGCGATTAAAGAATACTTTTCTTCTTTTGGTATGTTATGCTTTTCGACAAATTATACCGCAGCACAAGACCGTATTATCTATGATTAGACAATTTCTTACTTTTACTTTTTACTGTTTACTGCTCTTCTAGACGGTCCTTTAAAGGGACGTCTACATTGGAAGTAAGTAGGAAGTAAGAGTAAAAATTGACCAACCATAGTCGAATGTGAGAAGAATAATCAACTATGATTGGTCAATTTCTTATTCTTACTTCCTACTTCCAATGTAGACGTCCCTTAAAGGCCCATCTATAATAAAATTGGCAGTGGGCAGCAGGGTTGAGTACGCATAATGGCTGTTGCACACAGGACGTGGTAATGCTTGCCGCGCGGCGGAAGTTCACACGACAGCCAATCAATATGTTGTTTTTCCATAAGAGCTACAAGGTTATTACGGAAAGCAGCATATTGATTGGCTGTCGCGCGAACTTCCGCCACGCGGCAAGCATTACCGCGTCCTGTGTGCAGGAGCCATTAGTACACCTTTACGGAAAATCAGTACATTGATTGGCTACCGCGTTATTTCCTAGACAACTTCCGCCGCGCGGCAAGCGTTACCGCGTTCTGTGTGCAAAAGCTATTATGGTTCCTGCACACAGGACGCGGTAATAGATTTGTCGAGTTACTTGTACTATTTACACTTTTACATCTAATGCCCATTGCACACTAGCGCACCTTATACAATACAAATTTTCCAAAATACGTTCTGAAGACGCTTTTAGGACGGAGGGATGTCATCAGAATATTTTTAGGACGTCCTTTGAAGATGTGAGCTGTCTGAAAATATCTAATATCCAATAAGTTTATTTGCATTAATTGAACTTTTTATACTTTCACACTTAGTGCACATTAATTCTTTAGAGGTTCTAAAAATGGGAGCGGTGCACTTGGACACGGTGCATTTGGACACAGCCAATCACAGCACCGTGTGATTAGAGACATTTGTAGGGTCCCTTGGAACAGCGATTTGTGATTGTACTGTGTCCAATTGCCTCGTGTCCAACTGATATACACCCTCTAAAAATGACGTCATGAGTTCCGTTTGTGTTACGAATGTAATTGCAATTTTGATACTTTTTTTACACTTGATCCCAAGTAAGAGTGAAAAGTGTATCAGAATTGCATTTACACTCATAACACGAACGGAAAACATGACGCCATTTTTAGAACCTCTAAAGAATTAGGGCTATCGTACACAAATTGACATAACTGCATATGCATAGCATAAGACCGTATGTACCAATGAGCATCGAGTATTAAGTCGCCATATTGGTGTTCGATGATTAATATTCGATGCTCATTGGTCCATACGATCTTATGCTATGCATATGCAGTTATGTCAATTGTGTGTGATAGCCCTTAATGTGCACTAAGTGTGAAAGTATAAAAAGTTCAATTAATGCGAATAAACTTATTGGATATTAGATATTTTCAGACAGCTCACATCTTCAAAGGACGTCCTAAAAATATTCTGATGACATCCCTCCGTCCTAAAAGCGTCTTCAGAACGTATTTTGGAAAATTTGTGTTGTATGAGATGCACTAGTGTGCAATGGGCATTAGGTGTAAAAGTGTGAATAGTACAATTAATGACTCCTGCACACAGGACGCGGTAAAGCCCGTATCAGACTACGGATTAAGATTGAGATTGAATTGAAAATTGGCCAATCAGAGCAAAGTTCACCAAACTTAAGCTTAGTGAATTTTGCTCTGATTGGCTAATTTTTAATTTAATCTCAATCTTAATCCGTAGTCTGATACGGGCTTAATGCTTGTTGCGCGGCGAAAGTCCGCGTGACAGTCAATCAATATGTTGTTTTTCCGTAAGTAGCTTCATTAGGTTTCCGTAAGAGCTAGAAGGTTATTATGGAAAGCAGCATATTGATTGGCTGTCGCGTGGACTCCGCCGCACGGCAAGCATTACCGCGTCCTGTGTGCAGGAGCCATAACTCGAACAAACCTAATGCTTGCCGCGCGGCGACACAGCCGCCGCGTAACAGCCAATCAATATGCTGCTTTCCGTAATAACCTTGTAGCTCTTACAGAAAAACAACATATTGATTGGCTGTCGCGCGGACTTTCGCCGCGTGGCAAGTATTACCGCGTCCTGTGTGCAGAAGCCATTAGCTTTATGACGGTCGTCAGTTCGTTCAAGTAATCATAAAAATTCGAGATTCGAGTTCCTCAGTGAAACGATGTTTACAAAGTATAACCACTGAAAGGTTCAAGTTATTTTATTAGTTTTTTAAAGATTTATATATTCCTAATAACTAATTCTTCGAAAGTCATGGTAAGTAGTCATATTATTTGTCGTTTAAGTTCTGCCGTACGTCACGTGTTGTTTGAGATTAATTCGCACGTGTTTTGTCACGTACATATAAAGGATTTCAAATAGTGATCTCGACAAAAATTTATTATTTCTAAAGATACAAAGGACACGATTGTTAATTTTTTACTCAAATTGTTTAATGCTTTATTCCTCTTCCAGGCGGACGAAATTAATCCAAGAGCTTATCCTCTCGCAGATACCACGCTCACTGTGAAAATATTGAATTTAGTGCAACAAGCTATGTTGTACAAGCAGCTGCGAAGAGGGGCTAATGAATCAACTAAGACTTTGAACCGTGGTTTGTCAGAATTTATAATTATGGCTGCAGATGCAGAGCCATTAGAGATCTTATTACATTTGCCACTTCTATGTGAAGACAAGAACGTTCCTTATGTATTTGTGCGAAGTAAAGATGCACTGGGCCGAGCTTGTGGAGTTTCTAGGGCAGTGGTAGCCTGCTCCATAACAAATAGTGCAAACTCACAATTGACACCACAAATCGATTGCATCCATCGAGAGATAGAACGGCTTTTATAGTTAAAATTTAAAGTTTGTATATTACTGTATAATTAACTTTATTCATGATACGAATTATTTGATTTTACATGTACAAATGTCAAACAGCCTTTTATGAAGTATTGAGAATATTTACAAACAAGAGCTAATTGCATAATTTTTTGTACACAAATCTATTACATGAATTTAATACGTCAATAAAAATGTAACATCAAAGTTATGATTGTATGTGTGTGTGTATTTAAATAATTTATATGAAGTGCTAGTTTAGACTTACAGGTAAGATTTAGTTGGGATTGCGATAGAATGTTACAGAGTTTATTAAATACCATAGAAGCTGATTCTATTCTCTCATACTATCCTTACTATGATGTTGCATTATAATAGCTCATAATGTAGTAAATGATTCCATGCAAATAGTTTGTTTCAGTTTTGTTATATGAAAAATATATAAAAGAACCAATTTTAACATTAGAATTTAATGAATATATAAAATGCGACATAACTTTCACTATTAACTCAGAGCTACATAATATTCTTATATAAATTTGTTTGGGTAGACAGGTTTTTGTGGTGACAGTAATTCAGATACTTGTGCAATATTTATGAAATTTATAAATATTCTGAACTGGTTTCTAGAAGTTGAATAATGCATTACTTTTTATAAAAAGAAAATGTACATTTTCGATAAACTTACACACTTGGGAATTTTTATTTAATGCATTAGCTAATGGGAATTTTAAAAGAAATTTTTAAAGGAGGGAATTAATTAAAATATAATAATTAGAACTCAGAGAGAGAGAGAGAGAGAGAGAGAGAGAGAGGTGTGTGTAGAATTTGACGTGGAAGAGTATATGAAAGTGGAAAGATGATAATTGAAAAAACAATGGCTGTGTTCCGATATTTTTGATAGCGTTGAAAATATAACATAAACTAAAGCTTTTTAATGCTAGTAGTGAATTTTGGAATATAGCCATAGTAAGCACATCTTGAAGCCGTTTCATCGGCTAAAGTCCTTCGACTTTATACATAACCTTCGGACATGTAATACATTCTTTTGCATCAGTTATATGATTGCAAAAGTGGTTACAAAGATTACTCAAGAGAAATAACTTTCAAACAAGTAGCTTAGAATATTTTTACGAATATTACGGTAAATTTAATTCAACGCGTATCTTAAAGACCGAAAAATGTTCGGCGTGTGCGTTTAACACACTGTCAAACGATATTACCTTTTTATAAATTAATTATTCGTACTAACATCCCCCCTCCCCCCTCAGCGCACGGAGAAATTCTTACTGGCCTTATATTACTTTTAATTTGGTTGTATTCCAAACAAAGTATTTGATATATAGTTTGTACTGAAATTCTAGACAAAATCGTAAAACTCGTAACTTATTTTTGTAAGACTCGTAAAAACTTATGAGTAGATCTGCGATTCTATGCGAACTATATGTTATATGATGACTCGTAAATATCTATGATTCTTTTTTTTGTTTTGTGCTATGAATTAACGATTTTACGATTTACTCGTATATTTACTTAGAATTGCAGCATTAGTTTATTAGTTTTAATCGTTTTCTATTTAAAAACAAACGAATCGATGGCGCTTCGTTTTATATTTTTTGTTTAAAAATTTCCTACAAAGTTTAACATTAAAAGCAAGAAAAATGTGTATGTCGTAAAAATATTCTAAGCTACTTGCTTGAAAATTATATCTCTTGAGTAACCTTTGTAACTATTTTGCAATCTCTTCAGACCAGTTTTGCAATCGTATAATACAAAAAAAAATTTATCACATGTCCAAAGGCTATGTCAAAGGACTTTAACCGATATCGGGCAGCTTCGAGACGTGCTCACGTGGTTTACGTTTCTTCCCAGTTATAATTTTTCCACTTTCATACACTCCTTGAAAAGGATCGCTAAATTGGACAATTTGGATCGCTATATCTCATTGTCCTTGGCTTTTATTTTTTATTGCTACAACGAACTGCACATATATTATGAAATTCATCGGAATCAATTCCGATCGGAAATATTTAATTATTTCCTAAATTTCTATTGTCTTTTTTAGGGGAAATAATTCCAGTGAATTATTCCGATCGGAATCAATGTTCCGACAAGTTTCATAATACGTGCCCTGGAGGCTCATCTCTATGCTTCATACTATGTATTTGAAGCGTATGAGCTCTAAATTTGTCACATGAAACTAAATATGACACCTGCATCGCATTTTTAATAGTAAATACAAAATTTTTTGTTGATTTCGATGCAACTTTTTAGTATGCGGCATTCATTATCGCTTATACTTTCACGCTGTAAAAGCATTTGCAGTTTTATGCATGCAATTAGAAAAAAAGAGTATTCTATGAAAACGAGCCTAGCAACATCGCTTTAACGCACTATCCAATCGTTATTAAAATAACGATTTAGATCTGATATTTTGCTTGAATCTCTTACGGCGGCATATTCTATAGTAAACGCACAAAATACCGCGGAATACTTGCGGCATAGTGTATATATTTATATATTGTACATAAATTTTTCATTTATATGCGCACGCAAAAGAACAATTCTACGATACAATGCATTTATATGCGCGCAAGATGCATTGAAGAAGTAAACGAAGTAAACATCATTCCTCCTTTTGTGCTAGAAATTTCTCGAAAGCTGTAATGTACTCTTTCTTAGGATCGAATTTCTCGATGAACATTGTCCAAATGTCTGGTTTGTTTTCCTTCAAGTGAATGGATATCTTTTTTGCTATTTCTTTCTGCCTTGACGTGCACTTTTCGCAACATGTAGCCACTGCCTCTGGCAATATACCTATGCAGAAGAATAGAAATTATACATCTCGTTTTATGCAATAGAACATTTCATGGAGAAGTAAACGTGTTTCCATTTTAATATTGATTTCCCGATTTCTTGCTTTTTATATTTATCTTTCCTATTTCTTCTTATTAAAATGCAACATTTTATTTTTCATTTAAGAGAAACGCGGTGATTGAAATGATGAAAATGACGCGATGAGTATATCTGAATATAAAATACAAATTGTGTATTTAATTAAATTTACTGAAATATACAATTGCTTACGTCTAAGATTACGTCCATCGGCGGTACAAGAGCCATTCTCTAGGATACAATTCATATATTGATTAAAAAGACGTAGGTTATTAAGAATCGCATCGATGTCCACGTTATCGTATGTATCTGCATAAAGTTCGGTCGCTCTGACGAGTTCGAAGAATGCGAAACCGAACAGTAGCACGAACGAAAACTTCATTCCTGCACGATCTTCTTTGTAGTATTTTTTACCTGTATAAATTCCAATATATGTTACTTTTCACGTCTTCTCTTAATTATTTCGGTATTAAAAAGAAAAAAGCAACGTCGACTTGGTTTTAATGAAGCGCCGACAAAAGTGAAGTAGGCGAATCTCTTTACGAAGCATGATCTTAAATTCTTGAAAAGAAGAAACCCAGCAAACACCAATTAGCAGTTGTATAACTGTTAGTTACAATTTCCTACTTAACAATATAATTGTTATATAACGCGTGTATTATATAATACCCAGATAGCACAGAGAATTAAAAAAGGATTCAGTCGTATGTCATCAATTCTGAGTTTATTTTTAGATGTAAAAAGAATTCTTTTCGCTAAACTAAACTTTGAAGAATTCTTTTTGCATCTGAAAATGAACTCAGAATTGGTGTCATATGACTGAATTCTTTTTGAATTCTTTGTGCTATCTGAGTACCCTGGCGAAAATAAAAATCTTTATAAACCGTTCGATGAGAATTTCTTGAGAGTTTATACGTTTTCAAACTTTGTATGAACGCTTACTCAACGCCATTGAATTTTGAACGCTTTCAGAATTTATCAAATGCTATATATAATATTTCGTGTAAGTTCTGCAATGCTGAAGCAACACTTTTCAAAGTACACTCAGTAAACGCTGATACACCTTCGTGCAGAGTTTGCTGTCAGACTTTTAAAACGTTTAAAAAACACTTCCCAACGCCGTAAGACAAGCGTTTTATCTCCGTTTAGCAAACGCTCTTCTAATACGCAAACGCCTTTCAAACGCTACAGTGTTGCAATTTCTGCTCTACTAACAATTTTTAAATTCTCAACGAACTCCTGCAAACGCTTACGTAAACGCTAAACAAATGTTTATGAAACTTCTTATTTTCATCAGGATGGTTATATTATTGAGTGGAAAATTATAACTAACACTTATATATATATATATATATATATATATATATATATATATATATATAACTGTGAATATATAAAAGATATAAATAGCGTAGAGCGCTAAGAAAAAGATAATAATTTCGAAACGAGTTCCTTTAAAAACTATATAAAAGAGGTCTTTAAGACGCAGGAAATTTCCAGAGGGAGAAGTACCCATATAGCGTAAATCTCTAAAAGACTTCTTAAAGAATTCCAAAAATATTCTGGAGGACTTGGAAACTCTTTTGGAACTCTTTAAAAAGTCTTTTAGAGATTTGTGCTATATGGGTATATAACGACGATATATTCTTACCAAAAGTTTTAGACGCGGCAACCGCACTTAACTGAATATATTAAATCCAACACTCTCGCAAACAAGAACGCGACTTTGACGAAAAGCGTCAAGTTAGCATTACAAGAGTTAAGTCAGCATTACAGGAACATAGCGGCTTTTGTATTGAAAGAAGAGAGCCTTTATCACACGTTCCTCATTATCATTTCATCCGATTCAGTCCGATAAGTAATGAACGAAACGTGAAGTTTACATATACCACATTATCACGATCGAATAATATTTACACGATTTATAAACTAGCGTAAAACACATTGCGATTTTCGCAACATTGCAACATTCGATTCATTTGTTTTGTCACGTAGAATTTGTTTTTTAGAAAGAAACGTGACAAGAGAGTTATAATTTTATCAGTGGTACAATTTAACATGCGTGTTTATATTCTTGTTTACTATTTGATTCCGGGAAATGTCATAAATTTCAGTAGTTTCTGATTTATTTATTGTGATTTTCGATCGACTGATTTAGCGACTTTAATTATAAGAATAGAAGAGAATAAATAGAAGAGAATAAAAAAAATAAGAAAGAAATACGAAAAAATAGAATAAATATAAAGGTTCCTGCACTTTTATATTAAAATTTATTTTGTGGATTTGCATTATTGAACTATAAGGTTTGTTCACGTTGCTTGTATTTTTGATACTTTTATACCTAATGTATAATTAATTTGTAGCTCTATTCATACATGATAAAAAAGTGCGCAACAACATGCGATACTAATAAACATTGTCGTTAGGATGTTACATAACAGAGCTACAAATTAATTATATATTAGGTATAAAAGTATCAAAAATACAAGCAACGTGAACAAACTTTATAGTTCAATGATGCAAATCTACGAAATAAATTTTAATGTAAAAGTGCAGTAACTTTTCCAGACGGCACAAATATAAAAAATCGAGTCATAAGACGTCTTTAAGGCAACTTTAAGACATCTTTAAGACAATATTTTATAAGCTTGTCTTGAAGACAACTTAAAGACGTCTTATATCCCACTTTTAAACATTGTGCTGTCTGAATTCATATCTATTCTATTTTTTCATGTTTTTTTCTTATTTTATTATTTTTTTTGTTCACTAGGTATTTTTAAAAATAATTGACTAATTGGCTAATTTGTTTATAGTTTATGATTAATGGTTTATTGTAGAAGGCACATTGGTCGGTATTCATATCCAGTAAACACAAATGCCGGTATTCATAGTCGAATCTTATTTCAAGACCGTCTTAAGTAATGTATAGTACATTGTAAAGGCTGGTTTATGATAGCCGTAATCTGTTAACTTATGCCGGAACCGGCATAAAAAATTGACTAATCACAGTCAATTATTCTTCTATAATTCGATTATGATTGGTCAATTTTTTACGGTTCCGGCATAAGTTAACGGGTTACAGCATCATAAACCTTAACATCGTGATACTTTAGGCCTGTTCTTTGTAGTTGCACTGCTGAATAGTGCAATATATTGAAGTGAGACAAATATACGTTTTCTCACTCTAACTTATTGCATTAGTTCAGCAATGCAACTACAAAGAACAGGCCTAATACAGGATTTATACCGCAGCCGATGTCCGACGTACGACGTCCAATATCCAATAAAAGAATAGCTTTCCAACGGAGAATTGAATTCTATATTAGAAAGCTGTTCTCCTATTAGATATCGAACGCTGTGTGAATCCTGCATAATGAAATGATCCTTACATTATCTGAAGACACGGACTAATGGCTCCTGCACACAGGACGCGGTAATGCTTGCCGCGTGGCAGAAGTTCGCGCGACAGCCAATCAATATGTTGTTTTTCCGTAGAAGGTTATTACGGAAAGCAGCATATTGATTGGCTGTCGCGCGAACTTCCGCCGCGGGGCAAGCATTACCGCGTCCTGTGTGCAGGAGCCATAAAGGTGCTTCTGCTATGTGCAAAGTCAATAAACCAAGGCATGAGTCTCTCTTTAATGTGTGTGGTGAAAATAACGAAAGCCAACATCAATAATTTCATGAAAAACTGTCTTGTACTAGATGGGAGTATATACTACTCTGTCTGGATCGAGATCTCACTCGCTCCGAACTCACTATCGTAAGCATCCTTAGGCCGGTATTCATAGTCCGATCTTATATTTAAGATTATCTTAAGTACTGCCTTAAGATGTCATGAATCAATCACAGAGCCGTATTCGCATTTTAAGACATTACTTAAGACGATTTTGAAATAAGATTTAACTATTAGCATATTCGACTGGCCCTGGGTTAATCGCTCCGAGAGCGATTATTGACGTCATAAGTCTCTACTAGCCAATCATAAAGCTTATAAGTACTTGTTCGACCAATAAACGTAGACTAAATAACCCAGAATGGTTAACCCAGAGCCAGTCGAACATGCTATATGAATATCGGTCCTACTCTCGTTATCGTAAGCACCCATGAAGTTATAGAACCCTAGAATTCTGAAAATGGTGAAAGATCCTGCATAACAGGAATGTATATCAATTCGGAGAGAACTCTAGAATGATGCAATTTCACGTAATAACTGCATTTGTGATGTTTAGTGTATGTATACAAATGCATTGCATACGATTAAAATAAAATGCATTTGTATCATGCACATTTTATTGTAATTTATGAACGGTTTTTTTTAGCTTCTTATGTTCATGATGCTAGGTACAGCTAGTATTCGAGAGAACGAACCTAATAATAGGTTAAAGTAGGTGTCTTTCTATCTACAATGCAATTGTACGATGTATGAATGGCAAGTTGACGCGATCGTATGTGATCGTAAGTAATTTCAACAGTTTGTCCCAAATAGAAACAATAGTTACGATCTTTGTGCATTTTGGAAACTGATCGAAGACAAGTCATATCTTGAGTGTTCCATGATATTTGAAAAAAATATAAAGTATGATATATGGTGAAATAAAGAAACATGAGTTAGATATAGAAACATGTTCACACAATTTTCATTTTTACATTGTAGGTAGGCTTATTTACCTATATCGGGATAGTGTGAAAAATTCTTAATTTTGTGGTATATAGTCAGTGTCAAACACAATTCAAATTGCCACAGCAAATACATTGTTACAGCAAGTATACATGTAAAAGTAAACTTGCTGTTTACTGTCAATATCAGTACAATAGTTATTTATAGGATAATTATTTTGTTTTATTATTTGCAGAAATTAGTACTGTGTTATGCCAAGATGGAATTGGCAAAAGAAACTATCAATGGTTTAACAAATATTCAAAATAGCAACAGTTTACCTGAAGAAATATTTCTACAGTTATTAGAAAATATAGCATCTTACATTTGTAAGAATATTAACGATGCAAAAAGTAAATTATATTACTTTAACTCTACAGACTATACACACAAAAATAACGAGACAAAATTGTTTATAAGTGTATGTCTTTTTTATGTTAGGTATCGCTGCTATATGTCCATCCAAGTCAGATCTGATAAAGACTGCCATGGCAAATATCTTGTGTCTCTTTATAGAGGCTGCCAGACATGATTATGATGAAGAAAGCTTAAAAATTTTTCTACATAATGAACATATCAGTGGGCAAAGAATTGAGAAGCTATGTAATACTTACATAAACAATAAACAAAATATTCAAACCCAACTAGAATTGACAGGAAACAGCATTCCACATATAGTGGATATAGATTGGCGTTTATATCATTGTGTAAAGGTAAGGTTTTTATGTTCTTGACAAAGTTGATTGTTACTTTATATAAGATATTTCTAAAGTAGTCATAATATAAGAATATTATTTTACACAAATTACATTATAAACGAAGTTTTTCTTTTGGATACAGTTTAGCACTTGTCGCTCCACCAATGTGCCAATTTACAACATACAAATGATTACGAAAAAATATAGTGAAGTAAAACATGTAACATTTACATGTACCATACAACAACTCCAAGAACTGGTATATAAGCTGAAGGATATTGTAAGACACATTGAAAAGATGTCTAATATGTAAATGCTCAATAGATAATTACAATTTATAATGTAGGAATATGTAATATTCTTCTGTCGCTTTGCTAGAAATATTAACATATATGAACATACATATATGAATATACATATATGAAGGATAATGTTTTTTTTTATCAATAATACACAAATTGATACAGGTGCAGTCAATTATATTTTTGCATCATTAATGAAAAGAATATCTCCTAATCCATTTAAAATTATTATTGTATTACTTTTATATGTATTTATACATGTATATGCGCACAAACGCATACACATATATAAAAACTGATTAAAAATACAGTGTATCTTCCGTTCTGCAGCCCAATATTTGTCTAAAAATTTCTATTTTTGTTAGACGAAAAAAATACTATATCGTTATGCCCTTACTAATTAAATATAGAATTATATTAGTAATTAATAAATTTTTTTCTATCTCTATATAATAGATATATATATATTTTTTTTAACCATAATACACTATGTACAAATAAAGTGGGGGAGCATATTTTCTACAAAGATAAACTTATCTCTGAATGTTAAAATTTCTTAGCAAAACTTTTCATTTCCCTTTGTTCATACTTTTCTCAATCATCATCTTTGTTTTTTTTTTTTTTTTAATCAGTATCCACATTCGTGTAAACGCACAACAAAATGCAACATGCGTAATATTAGAAATAAAGGTACATAGTTTACATAAATAGGGGGGATTGAGGAAGAGAACAGCAAGATGCTTTGAAAAGCAAAGTACAAGAATAGCAAGGAAAAGAAAAGAAAGAATAAGAAAAACAGAGAGGAGAGAGAAAGAGAGAGAGAGATGTTACAATTTACGACTAACAATTTATGAGCACAATTTTGTTTCGTTAAAATATTTGTTTCACGTAAGACGAAATAACGTAACGATCACAGTATTTAATCGTTAACTAATATTATTTTTGACGTAATTATATCTCTTGTTATTTTTATTGTTCCATATCAATTACTCGATATACGATACGATAAGGCCTCGGACATTTCACTACCATTAGCAGTCTTCGAATATTTTCAAAATTACCCTCAGAACTGTGAATTCTCGCTCTGATCTTGACTTGGTCTAGAAGTAAGAAAGCTAGGATTTAATAATAAAAAAATGAAGTGATTAAGTAACGATCATGTGTCGCAGTAATCGATAATCCTCGCATTTTCATCAGATGACGTTTTATAATTGTATATATCACTCTTACAACAACGGCAATATCTTTCTCACACTTTGTGTTCCACCACGACTTTTGGTTCTCAGAAATTAAATTCGTTTTAATTTCTTTTTAATATTACCTTTTAAAGGTAATATCTTACTAATTAGCGTATAAATTGACACATCCGGACTCACGATTTCCTTTCTATATACTCCAGTATAGACAATGTTACGCTAAATTTATATTATGCAAATAAGGGAAAGTAAGTGTATTTTCTTTAGTTCCAAAGAAATATTAATCTGAAGTGTAAAAATATTAAATGTTGCGAAATAATTTTGTTTCCCGCGGCTACATCGATGTACCGTATAAAAGACAAGTTTCGTAATATTCTTTTTAATATAACGGGTTATTCAAAAATATTCAATACTGCGGACTATATAAATTTCATATCAATCTTATATGATATAAAAATGTATATAGTTTAGGTTTTAAATAACGTTATGTTATTAGCGGCTTGCAGAGATTCATCGGATATTTAACGATATTTCTTTTATTAACAAGTAACGAATATAGTATACACTATGTTCGTTACTTTCAATCAAAATATTTGTTATTGTTATCTATCATTTTTTGCAGTTAATTGTCTGATTCTGCATTTGCAAAATGCCTAATCTTTTAAGCTGATGGAATCATCAGCGATTCGACGAACTTTCGCAAGCCCCTAATAATTAATTCATTATATCTAACACTTTTCTCACACATATGTATGTGCTCATTATCGCGAGTCTTTTTCTGTCACATGTAACTGCGTGTGTGCGCGCATTTTATAAGTGTGTCTCTCCATAATTATGTTATTCGTCCAAAAATGTCTGTGTGACTGTGATACTTTTTAGTTGCTTAATATCTAACTTGCGAATAATTTGCGTTCATTTAATATGCGGGAGCGCATACTGTATGTTATCAAAATGATATAACATGTAATACGCTATGACATCAACAAATCAAGAGCAAGCGTATGCACTGAGAAAGAAGTCATATATAATCGACTAACATAAACATAAACTTTTAAAATCTGTCATTCAATTATTTAAGCAGAGTTCATTTATCGAGGTGACTTTTGCAAAATTTACATTCACGTTTGATAATGCTGAAAATTTCGAAGAGCAAAGATGCTCGTCAATGTCTCTCGCGAAAAGAAAAGTTTTTGCTTCGGTACTGTAATGCATAATAATATACATGTACATATGTAACGAAATGAGATAAACATGACATAGAGAGAGGCTATCCTACTTGAAACGTATTACTATATTTTTCTGTCACATATTCTCCGTTGAATTTGGAAACGGTTTTCCAACCAAGATACAACTAAAATAGTCGAAACTTGTTTTCTTGTCATTTAGATGTGCCTGGATATCTTAATAAGAGCAGATATTTATTCCGTAATTTAATTGCCATGATGTCTAGTCATGTTATTTGATGACAACTTGATGTTGTAGAACTATTACGTGTCGCTTTATGATCGCGGTGATTACTGCGCTCTTGCTAAAATCGCGGAGATCGATTTGAAATTTATTATAGAATATATGACCGAAAGGGCATACGATAAAAGTGGGATATGCCGTGTATCAGTGCTAAGCCAGATGCATTCTTGAATAGACGCAAGTAACGATATCGAGAATATATATAACATATTTATAAATCTGTTAGCGTATCTCTCGTCGTCGACAAAATTATTACTCGCCGTTCATGAATGCATTTTCGCTCAACACTGTCCTGTATACATATACATCTACATATGGACATGTGAGTATATGCACGTGTAATAACGGGAAAGGCTCGTTAACGATAATATCAATGTTAGATATGCGCATGGAAATTCTGACGGCCTCGTAATTATCGTAAACGTACGCTCATAAAATAATGTGCTCAACACAATGATATAATAACTCATTTATAATAGAAAATAATTAGATCTTTCGCGATTGCTATGTATTTACAGAAATATACATATTTCTAACATGTTTTCCACGGAACATTTTCAACAATGGCCATAAATGTCTACTCTTGCTCTCTTTTGCACAATGTCCGTGTAATAAGAATTCGTCGCCTATCCTTTGTGTGATCTTGGGTACCTTCCGATATTTTCTGCTTACGCAAGTGACATAGGCGCGCTTCTTAAATATACAATACAGGTATGCATACTGAATAATATGCATGTCGATCATTAAGGTTGTTGGGAACGACGTTACAATTATTGGCAGTAGATATCAGAATGCGGACTATATGTCAGCCTGACTGCCGATTCTTTCCTTCCGAAAAAGCCGTCATTGAATCGTCGTGTATCGAATTAAATGCAGCTCCCATCGAATACACGAGAGAAAGAGAAAGGAGAGAAGAAAGTGAGTAAGTGAATGAATGAATGAATGAATGAATGAATGAGTGAGTGAGTGAGTAAGTGAGTGAGTGAGTGAGTGAGTGAGTGAGTGAGTGAGTGAGTGAGTGAGTGAGTAAGTGAGTGAGTGAACGAGCGAGCGAGTGAATGAGTGAGTAAATTAGTGAGTAAGCCAATAAGTGAGTGAATGAGTGAATAAATGAGTAAGTGAATGAATGAATGAATGAATGAATGAATGAATGAGTGAGTGAGTGAGTGAGTGAGTGAGTGTGAGTGAGTGAGTGAGTGAGTGAGTGAGTGAGTGAGTGAGTGGGTAGGTAAGTGGCTGAGTGAATGACTGAACGAGTAATCATGTAACTTTCATTTATCTAAGAACGATTCGCGATTACGTCTCTGCCTTGTTTCTTTGCGCCTCAGACTTTTTGCCCTGTATCTGCTCGCTGGTCTTGCCGAGATCTTCAGCCTTGGAGTCGTTCGCTGATGAATCGTTGACAGCGGCTTGAGCGTTGCTCTTTTGAATACTATTTCGTTCTCGTGGTGAGGAGCGCTCCACTTGATTATCTCGTTCGGTCGTTTCTTGCATAGATGTTGTCGTCTTCGTCGTCTCATCGTTATTGTACTCCTTAGATTTCTTAGTGTTGAATTGTTCCGTCGTAACGTCACCATTGACTTTGGTCGTTTGGTTTTTCTCTTTCTTGTCGGCTGAATTTGCACTGTCAACAGTCTTCAGCTTGGAAGCTTGCCCGCTCTCTTCTTTACTTCGCGCAGCATCCTGCGCCTTTTGCGCCTGTGTGTCCGTGTCCTTACATTGTTTCTTTTCCGCGTTACTCTGCAAGCTGGAATTCTCGGACACCTCAACATTCGTAGCCGAGGGATTGAGCGATACCGACGAGGAATTCTGCTTGTTTTCCTGAACGTCGCTTGTGTCCATCTTCACGTTGTTGGAAGCGCCGCTGGTCAAACTGCCAGTCTTGGATAGGTTAAACGCGTTGAGTTCTCGTTGAGGTGATATGGAAACGGGCATGGCTACAGACATCGGCACGGGCACAGGAACTGACACAGGCACGCTCTTCGACAGGAGCAGTGCCACGCTATTCACTGTTGATGTAGCCGGCGACTGCGGCTCAGTTTTCCCTAGATTGAACGATGTGGACGAAATCGAGCTTGGCGACGAAGCTTTGGGCGATTTCGGTGACGACGAATGAGTGCTCGGCGGTATTCTCTGCACCGCCGGTGGCTGGCCAGTCACCGGCGAGTAACCGGTAGTTTGCGGTATGTAGCTCGATCGTTGATATAGCTTGTTGATCGAAGGTGGTAAACTACTGTGGAAGGCACTGGGAGGCGGGATACCGATAGGCGACCGTATTAAAGGGTTCGGGAACCGACTGGCGTCTGGAAAAGGTGGAGGAAAGTGAGAATATATGATTCGAGGATTCGTGTTGGGTGTAGGAGACGGTATAAACGGATTGGTCGACAACATGTTTACTGGTGAATTTCTTGGCGATATGGGTGAGCCAGTGCTCCGGCAGATGTCCCGCGAAAACGGAGTGTTCTGGTAACTCCGGGCATTCAACGAATAAGGCGGTGGTGAGACGATCGGTGAATTGACCGTGGAAACGATAGGCGACAAGGTCTTGGGATCGATCTTCATCATGTTGAGAGTGGCACTTTTCGTATTCGTCGTCGACTGTTCCTTCTCTTTCGTCTCGTTCGTGACACCATACATCGGTTTCACACCTGACGCGGGATTGCCCAAGTATCGCGGTGTGTTTCTCATCTTGAAGATCTTGGCCGGCTTTGATGGAATCTGCTTGCTTGTGCCTTCGGACGCCTGACTTTGATTCTGCAACTCTTTCGCTTGATTTTTCACTGCCACGTAGTTGTTCTTCGACAATGTCGGATTCCAAGTCTTGGGCGGGTCGCGTAGCGTCTTGTAGCCGATTGTGTGGGTCGATCTCTTGTGAGTTATTCTCACATGAGATGCCGACACTGATGACGTAGGCACGGCGGACGTCGATGTCGGCAATGCGACCTTAGCGCTTTTACTTTCCACCGCCGTTGTATTAGTACTCGGTGTGTAAATCGGGACGTTGGGAATATTCGGTATATGCTTCATAGTTTCCGAATTAGACAACGGCGTTTTCTTCGCTATCTTAAGCAGGTCCGGTATGTCCGACTTATTTCGCGCTTCTACCCTGTTCTTTTCTTTCGAATTCTCCCCTATCTTTGCGCAAATATCGTTGATTTTCGAGCCTGTCGTGTTCGAGCCGATTTTCGCGCAAATTTCATTCAGATTGCTGCCCTTGGCGGTCGCTTCTTGCTTGCGCAAAGTCTGCTTCATCAGAGATATGGGGATCGCATCTGGACATGGAGTTGAGGTTGATGTTGGCGTCGGTGTTGACGCCGATTTCGACGTCGCCGTTGATGTGATCGATGCCGTCGACGTGATCGTTACAGCGGTTGCAGCTTGACTCACGTTACTGCAGTTACTTTTCAAAGACGTGGGTATGGAATATATGCTCATCGACGGTGTTTCTATGACAAATTGAGGCATAGGAGACATTTGACTGTTGGATGTCGAACAGACCACAGTCGATGCTGTCAACGAGTTTTGGGATACAGAGCTATTGGAATTTTTCAGAGTCGACTTTATGTTAGTATTAGTTACCAGATCTTGGACCGTATATGGAAATGTCGATATCGTCTGGCTCATAGAAGTGTTCGGTACAATGGATGCATTTTCATTTGACGTGACCGTATTGTTACTTTGTACTTGTAGTCTCTGACTGGCCGCACCGCTTATGTGACTCGTTTTCGAGACGGATTCCGCTGCCTGCGCTTGCATAGGTGAATTTTTCTGCTCCAATAAATTTAAGGCCTGCTGTACGTCAATGCTTGCGTTCTGATTATTCTTTTCGTGGAGGGTCTCCGGTCTGCCAGAAACTTGCGTGGAGTCCACTGCCGAAGTATTCTGAGACATCGCCGCGGTCGATACGGTCGGTTTCTGCGAAGAGACTGCTGTGGAGCACGAGACTGACACTTTGGTCGCTGTGTTTCCGCAATTCGTTCGCGTTTTCTCGTCGTTGACTTTCGTATCTTCCGTTGGTGACTTTACGTCCGACTTCCTCGCGGGCTGAACAATCGCTCGTTTATCCTTTGGTGCTTTCTTGGAATAAGTATTATTGACTGGACCCATCTTCGGTTGAAATTGCAATTTTGCGCTCAACGCGTCGATCTTTGATCCCGCGTTTCCCACTTTTCCTTCGTTTTTCATGCATTCCTTCTGAGCCTCAGTCCTTAAGTCTGTACTATTGTTATTATTATTTATCGACTTCTTCGTTCGCGTATCCATCCCTGTAGTATTCTCAGCAACAGGTGCGCTCTCTTCCGTACATTGCGTTACCGCTTGACCGGCACCCTTCTGGCCTTGCGAAATCGATTTGTCCTCAGTGTTACTAGTTTGATTATAATCTTTTGCCTCTCGTGTGTCTTGTTGCACTGGAGTGGTGCGATTCTCCGTCTCACTTATCTGTCTTGTTGTCGCACTCCCATTGTGCTGAGCAGGTGTGCAGTTCTTGATAGATGAATTCTCGTCTGTAGACTTAGCATCACCCGTGACGGAAGAAGCATTGCTCGAATCTGGGAGATTCGCGTTCTTCGTTATCTGTGTCTCGATAACCACAATGGGTTGCATTGTATCTATACAAGATTTAGATACATCGCAATTTTCCATCAGTGAATCTGCTTGGTTCACCGCTGTAATCGTAGTGACGGTCTCATCTGAGATTTTCTGATCTTGCAGATTCTCCGCTCCTGCGTCTTTTTTGAGTACCGTATTCGATATATCGGTTATACTCATCACGCCTGTTTCCGATATTTTCAACTGCACTTCTTTCCACTCGCGTTTTATCGACTTTTCATCTTTTATTTCAGCAGAATGAATCCCAGCGTTTGTTAGCGATGTTTTATAGTTGATATTGTCCTCCGACAATTTTATGCGTTTTGAAGAAGATTCGAATATCCTGTAGCTTAGATGCAGTGGAACTTTCTGGAATGCAAAAAATAAAAATTAATATATGCAAATTACTTAATTGTTAATTATACTCTTGGAATATCTTGTCTACAATCTTTCACTTTACATCCGCATTAAAAAAAAAAGTTAAAATACAAATATCCATGTGGTTTTATATATAAGAAATTATTAACTTAAATGGGTACATACCCGCCTCCAATGATAAATGTACATTACATCCATTAAGGTATAACTACTGCATAAGGGCTCCTCTTTGTACATTATATCAACTCGGTGTGCATCACTAAGGCCATATTTGGCTCTGATTAATTTTTGTAAATGGAATACTGTCACTGCTGCGGGACATCGCAAGTATCGTTTCAGAAGTGGTTTTTGAGTCATGTCCTTAATAGTATTAGTTTCATTTAAATCCTGTGCGTGAGGATTAAAGTATTCCAAGGACAGACTGAGAGATTCATCTGGAGAATATATGTGCGATTCTACTGGTTCTCCACGCGCTTCTGGAGATGTCACTTGATTACGTACTTCTGGATGCTTCGCATAAAATTCTCTTCGACATCGCATTTCGTCTGAAAGAGGAAGTAATTGTTAGTGTGCGAAAAAGATAGATTCTTTCTTGTTAACTTCAAATGGAGAAACATACTTTGGTAACATCCAGGTACGAGTTTATATACAATATCTTGTAATGTATGATCAGGACGTATATTTAATAATGGCCTGCTCTTATGAACTTGTACCTCACATATTGGACAATACTTGTTGTTTTCCAAATATTTGACAATGCAACTTCTACAAACTATAAGAAAGCATATAACATTTTATAATAATGTCAAAATATCAGTTGTATGTCTCAACATATGCATCATAAAAAAGATACTGTACATGAGTGTAAACATTCTATAATAGTAGTGGCGTCGATAAAATAACCACTACATAGTCTACATGTCAATTGTTCATTAAGCTTGGATAAACGCACTCGAAGTCCACCACTCTGTCCTGACATCCTACAACAGCATACATATATATTTACATAATTAAATATATTTACAACTATGTATTTTTATTATACTTTGCTGTAAATAATGTAATTTAGATATTAATCGTGAAACACCTGTTAGAGTACAATTATAGGAATATACTAATAATTCTAAACTATAATCACAAATAATAATACACATATATAAATCTAATTTATTGCACATAAAAATATAATTAATCTTTTTATTATTAAATTAGAGAGAATAGGTAACTTTGTATATTACAATTGTATTGTATCAAATATCATAATATATAAACAATACATTAAGTCCTATTTATATTATTAGAGTAAGTAAACTAAAGAATGTGACAGCTGCTAAGTGCAAGTACAACAACAATTGGTCAGAAATAACATGATGCAACTGTAATATATGCATATGTACACATGTGTACACATATATGCGCGCATGGCGTGTATGTGTGAGTTAATAAGATTAACAGATTTAATTATGACATAATTTTTCTGCCGCCAAGTTTTTAAGGGAGGGGAAGGATATCAGATAACGGTGCAGATGAAAATTGAGGGAACATTAGTAGGCCTACGAATAACACGTCCGTCCGAAATATTTCCAACGTTCAATAAGCGTCGCGTGGAAGTGAAATAATTATTCGACGCTGTTTTATACGTACGTGCGGCAAACGCTTCGGATAGACTTACGTGATGAACCAAGCGAAAATCGTCCGTTTTATTTGGTAATCGCCATTTGGCCTCAAAAGTCAGGAAAGTTGGGTCAGATATAACTTGTCACGGATTTCCATCACGGTACTACTCTGATAAGTCGATTTTCACATTCCTCGAGCAACGCTATTTCCGTAAACAGACAAAAGTTTAATAAAACAATAATACCGCCTGATTTAATTCGCCTCAATGATTTAAATTCATCATAAAATAATGCACCGTACCACTGAAAACTGCGCGTACGGCAGTAAAACAAAATGGCGGATAAACAATCATACGTGTGACATTTCTAAAAACATTGCGCATATCCTACTGAACTTTACTAAAGTTGGCTCCACACAACATAGCGAGGTTCGCCAATATGATGTTGCTAAGTCACTAGTCACTTTTGAAGGTTATATTTTCTTATTTCTTATGGGTGCTTTCGAAATATCCAGAGTCGAATTAGTTCCACTAGGGTGGGACCCGATTGACCACGATACGATTGGACACAGATTGTAATGATTGGTTCGACCTAGTAATTCACTAGAAAATTCTTTTCATCGGTTGGTTGTGTCCAATCGTACCGTGGTTAATCGGGACGCTCCCGTTACTAAATTTGGTTGTTACTAACCGGTTTTAAATTGCCGTGTAAACTTAGTTTATGGCCGGTATTCATAGTCAAATCTTATATTTAAGACCGTCTTAAGTTTATCTTCAGGTGATGAACGGATTATTTCATTGGCTACGGAGTATCTGAAAATGAACTTAAGCCAACCTTAAAAATAAAATACGACTATGAATACCGGCCTATGATACGGGCTTTAAGATGGTCTTGAAATAAGATTCGACTATGGCTTGATTTACATCGTCAAAACGTTAGTACAAGTATTAAATTTGATGTAACCAATGCTTTAATACGGATGCGTTTACATGGAATGTACTAAGAGAAAAATATAATACGAATTTAATTCATGTCGTTTACCTCCTAGTGATGGTATTTGAAATTACAATTTGCTTGAGATAGCTTTGACCGAAAGGAAGAATGCATAATTCTAAAAATGCTCGTTTCTTCTTTTCTCCAATTTAATTCTTTTTTACAAGACATTTTACTATAATATAATTTGAGAGAAATCTATGGTTATCGATAACACTGTATTTTTTTAATTAGATTAGGTTCCTTCCAACATTTGTTTCATAAGTTTACATCGTCATTTGATACGCGTATTAGTTTAGTAAAATACTTCTACTTGGTACGCTCGCATCAAATTGATCCGTTAGATTGAAGTCCCGCAGCATGTATTTTCCATGTACCGCGTAAACACATAACCAATAAATTGCGACGTTTAGTATTTCTGTTAGAACTTCTAAAATAATAGAAAGATTAGTTACGCGGTTACGCGTTACGCGAAAATACGTGCCATGGGACTCCACCCTCAGTGTTTACATCGTGCGTATTAAAAATATTTAGTACGAATTTGATACGAATATAGTACCTGATACGCGTATCAAGTGCACGATGTAAACCAAGCCATAGGTTTGTTTATAGCCGGGTTTACATCGTTCAATTGATACGCGTACTAAATAGTAACTTTCTATTAGCTAATTTTAATATTGACAATGTATATCAACGGCGACGCATTCAATCAATACAGTATGTTTTTTTGATGAGTATTATACCAGCTTAATATACTGTTGTTTATATATATCGTCGATATGATTATCTAATAGAAAATTACTATTTAATACGCGTATCAAGTGAACCAAGCCTATATACTAATCGTCAGCCAAGTCTTGGCACACCATTTTAAAAAATATGACATTTTTTTGCAGTTCTGATACTCTCTTGAAAAGTTCTAGAGCTCTATGCAACAATTTTAAATAGTTCTGGTCATTAAATACAAAAAAAAAGACTTTCAAAAAAAGGTGCGCTAAGTTCTCGCAGCGCACCTAATC
>NW_022639486.1:0-158 GCF_010583005.1 Odontomachus brunneus | reverse complement strand
GCTTAATATACTGTTGTTTATATATATCGTCGATATGATTATCTAATAGAAAATTACTATTTAATACGCGTATCAAGTGAACCAAGCCTATATACTAATCGTCAGCCAAGTCTTGGCACACCATTTTAAAAAATATGACATTTTTTTGCAGTTCTGAT
>NW_022639485.1:2460278-2496640 GCF_010583005.1 Odontomachus brunneus | reverse complement strand
CTGCAAAGAAAATGGCACATTTTGAAATATGGTGCGCCAAGTCTTGGCAGTTTGCAGTTCTGATACTTTTTTTTTGCAGTTCTGATACTCTCTTGAAAAGTTCTAGAGCTCTTTGCAACAATTTTCAATAGTTCCGGTCATTAAATACAAAAAAAAAGACTTTCAAAAAAAGGTGCGCTAAGTTCTCGCAGCGCACCTAATCAAAAAAACTATTTAAATTAACTATTTCTTTAGAGTTCCGGTTTGTTTTACAATAGTTCTAGAGTTCTATATCATATACAGCAATCCCAGATTCGTCTCTGCAACGTCCGTAGAAATGTAGAACGGATTGAAGTGAACATAAAAGTCCCATACCGTTTTGAGATATTCGCAATAAATCTCGAGATATTAATTAGACATCTACATTCCCACGATGTTGCAGAGACGAGTCTGGGACACTCTGATATATATATGTGTGTATATACATCTCTCTCCCTTTCTCCCTTCTTAAAGCACAATGTGTCGACAATAGTCATGTTACATTAGATAATCGCGTCTCACTTTCTCAACGAGCGTCCTCGGATGAAATGCATGAGATTAGCTCGCAACATCCATATATGACTAATAAGTCACGCGCAATTCACGGTGTAGCCATACACTCGCATTATTTAAATAATACACGCCACAGACATGCATAAGATTGCAGGATAAAGCATGACTCTTTATAACAAGAATGCAAAAATTTGCTAAAATTTATAATATAGTGTGAATAAACGCACCGATGTCTGGACACACTGGTGGAACATTTCTCACAATCTCTAAAAAGTTTAGTTAGAATTTTCACGACAGAACTATGTCGAGCATACTTGTGTTTATCTGTCGAATCCTCATCATCAACATGCCATCATTTCCCTTCAATCATTTCGCTCATCAGTGAGCCACATTTCGCTCTCGCCACTTTTGTCGCCTCTCCCGGTTCGCTTTCGACGTCATTTCTCGCGTGACGGAATAACGAGCGCCGTTTCATTAGTCACTGCGTCCTTCTGTTCATTAGCTCGAGCCTCAAAGGAACATCGTCGTCGATGCGCTTGTCATTCTGGCGGAGGACGCGCGTCACTCTCGTTAAAAAGCCGAGCGAAAAGACACAAGGAGAAAACGCACGCGTCAGCCGCGGCGGAAATCGGTCCTTGGCGCGCAAGGATCCAGGAGATCCGAGCGATCGATGTGAGAGGCGACCGCGGTGCGCCAAGGTTAAGGTGCCGTGATCCGGCCGATATCCTTCGCCGTGCGCGCTGATAAAATCCTAGCTGGACGAATAAAATGCACGCTCGATCGAAAGGGAACACCGGTCGGCGATTGGCTAACGTTAACACGCACGACACAACATGCCACGTGTATATAATTCGATCTTTGCCATTGTAGGCTAGTCACCTGCTAAGTTTCTAAGTGCCGTGCGAGTTGCTGTGCCCGCGAACGGCGACATGCTGCTCACCAAGGTACGTGAAAGGGTCCCCGTGATCGGCAACGGATTGCCGTAATTTCGAGAGTAGTCCTCGAGGCGAGGAAAACAGTTTTGTGCGACGAATTTTTCAAGATGTTCTCGGGACTGCACGGTTGAGGATGGCGGAGATCTCTTAGCGGGAACAGCTTGGCACGCGTTCAAATATGATTTCGAACGCGTATCGGATTGAATGCGTCATTGCACACTCAGAAAAATGGTTCTGCTGGTTCAGGTAGAATTCTAAATGTCACGGCTATAAGTTATCGTCGTTTTTGTCTAGCTAGAATCTTGTCTGTGGAATTTACAGCAGCTGCATTATAGCACAACTGCAAGTAAATCGACATCGTTCTCAACTTTATAAAGATAATTATTGTCAACAATTATTCGAGTTTCATATTTGTATTTTTATATAATTAAATGACATTTATGATAATGTCTGAGTTTCCAAACATAATTGGCTTGTCTTCATATATTATAAATTGTACGTAAGATAAAAGAAAAGGCTAAAATCAATCGCGGATTTGAGCAGGAGAATTTTTGCGTGATTATACTCGGGGTTATCGGGTTACCGTTAGATTAAAATATTCGCGTATTTACGTCTATCATTATACAAAGAAAGAGAAAGTCATGAAAATTCTTGATGCAGAAAGAAAGTTTATGAAGATATTAAGTCGATGTAAAAGGTTCATCCTGAAGAGGAAAACATCTGGATAACGGATTTGAGAATTTCATGATTTGAAAACTTGAAGATATCCTCGTGATTACGTAGTTGAGAATGCTAGTTGATACGCTTTGTTGATGCTTTAGTTTTTAAGCTTACTTTCGAAATTAATGTCGTAATCTCGGCAGGTATTACGAAACTGTATATATATATAATTTCTCTTTTTCGTAACTTCTAAATACTAAAAATGAGATCAGAAAATAAAAATATTCTGCTTTTTTTAGATATCTTTAGAATCTTCAAGGAGTATATTAGACATTTGTGCTATTTTAATAGAGAAATAATTATATAGAAATATATTTTTGTTTGATAAACAGTAAAATAGAATATTCCCTTCCATGCGCCATTGAAAATATGTTACTTAGTCACACAACTATTTTAACATATGCGAAAAGAGATTGAAATGTGTTGATAGAGTGGAACGCTTTGACGCAAATCGATTTGAGTGCGTCATAGTATCATTTGGTGCTGCGATCAAGGACGAATTACAATGATTTCTGGGGTGGTCCTGGCAACAGATACTAGATAGCTGAGGATTTAAAGAAGTTGTCATAGTCTAAGATGGTAACTGAGGCCTTTTCAATGTTTGCGTGGACAGAGACTAACACACGTTCCAGTGTAGAGGAGCGTTTTGAAGACTTATTTGATCGGATATACGTCATTATATTGTTCCCCGTACAGCACAAATGCCCAAATACATTCTGTCTATCTCTCTAGGTTCTTTTGGATTGCGATCATTCCTTTGTATTAATCTATTCTACAAAGATGCGGAAATAGATTTATAACTTTTTATAGATTTTTATCAACACTTTTACGTAATTTAGATAAACGAGAACGAAAACGCCGCCCCTTCCCCAGATGTGCCAGATTAAAATGTCCAAGATATGTACGTGTCATGTGAGAGTTAATTATATTATATTTTATACTGTCGCGCGCGCGTACATCAAGTAAAATAAAACCAATTAGAGAAAGATCAGTTAAGCTTGATACCTCCTTTGTATGGAGCGTCTCCGCGCGATTTTAAAACGAACTACGGTAATTTCGGGGACCGATTCTGGCAACGCAGGAACATCAGTGTGACGGATCTGAGAATGTCCTCGGGCTTGCGCGGTTGACCACGATTGACACTTGTTATAATACCCGCAAGGACTGATTGACGCACGTTCTCGAGTATGGAGGAGTGGCGCGGGTTCGTTGTCGTGCCGTTCATTACGTAAAGGCGTAACTCCGAGCGCTTGTTATTTAATCGGACGCTCGTTGCATCGGGATGTTGCAATAATTATTGATTGATCAGCTTCTCAGCGATTCTGCACGGTGTGGAAAGATCGAACGTCGAGGACTGGGGCAGTGCGCGAAAAATTGCGAGTTAAGGCGCGACCGACGCGGCCCGCGGAAAAACTCGCAGATGTTTCACGGTATGCTAATGTACGACACACTTTCTATCCGCAAGAGAGCGAGAGAGCGTTTTTGTCGGGATTGCCTAAAATCGCCCTAATGCAGGTGATGTCGAGGTCGCGACGCCTACGCGACGCGACGCAAATCTCGCCTCGCGCAGCCGATACCGTCGCGAGCCGCTCGATAGCGATGACACAATCGTGACACAACCGCGTGTTTAATTCTGTGAAACGCTACACGCACAGTATATTCTTAGCCACGCTGCTCGACTACATTGTCGAGCGGCCACGCGAAAATATGCACATACCGCGAATTGTTAAGTGATTCGCTGTGCAAGGACCTGAAACGGATCGTCGGTTTGAGGTCGCTCTTCGCAAAAATAAGATCGAACACCTAACTGATTCATTTGATAAAGGAAGTATCAAGCTTTTATTTTATTTGATATACGCGCGCGCGATAGTATGAAATATAATTAACCCTCACATGATACATACATCTCTTGGACACTTTAATCTAGCACACTTGAAAGTGGGAGAGAGCGTTTACGTTTTTTACTTATTTAAATTCCATAAAAATATTGAAAAAAATTTATTAAAAAATTATAAATCTGTTTCCACGTCTTTGTAGAATAGAATTACACAAATTACAAAAATTAATAGAATTATGCAAAAAAAATCATTTTTTGTCAAAAGAAAAAAGAAATTATTATAATGCGAATTCTATTGTAACAGCGTGCCAGATCGAGATTAAATCAATTATAAGTTTGGGGGGAGGGGAAATTAAAAATTTCTGATGTCAAATATATTATTAAACTCCTGGTATCAAAAATATTAATTCCAGGATATTCTTTTACACTAATTATTAATTAATTCTGTTCAATAAAAAAGTATTAAATTCAATTAACTTAATTAATTAATTTAAGTATTAAATTTAATTACTCTCTCACGTATTAAATACAATTAAATCAATTACATGTTAATTAATACGTGATACGGAAGTATCAAACATAATTAATCAGTAAGTAGAGTAACGTAAATTTTTTATAACAATACATTTGATACCAGAAGTTTACATTATACTAATTGTTGTGCGCGAGTTAATAATAAAAATTGTCGTGTAGTCGACATATTATGTCAGCTTTTGCTAATAGAGAGAAAAGAGGAAAAGAGATCGTGAGAAAATTATATAAAATACTTTAAATTAATAGTTATATATTTTTCCTGGTATATTTACGTGGTAAGACACTACCCGTGCGCGCATTGAAATCACTAGATGGTCTAATAATGTGTAATTTTCCGTAGATCACCCTGTTATTTGGACTCGCGACGTTGTTAAAATTATCAGCAGCCGCACCGGACAGCGCAGGGATCGTAGAAATGGTGAATGGATTGGCGTATGGTAAGTCAGGCTTCTGCTTCCTGACTTTCTAGTAGAAAATTTAAGAGACGCGCGCGCGAACAAACGTTGACCAGTTTCCCTGCGCATGATTCTGCTTCGTTATAATTATTATGTATACATTTATGAGAAAAAACGATCATCTTATCCTAAATATATAAATATTATAGACACTTTAATCGATTATAACACGCACAACAGACAAATAATTCTCTTCAGACGAATTGTTTGTCTCGGAAACGCGCGACTCGCGTTTGATATTATTAAATATTGTCATTATGTGTTATTAAATGTTATGTTATGTTATTAAATGTTATGTGTTAGTAAATGTTTTATGTTATTAAATGTGTTAAACATTTGCATTATGTGTTATTAAATATTTGCGTTATGTGTTATTAAATATTTTCACGTGTGAGGAACAGATTAATCGATGAGTAAATCGAACAGAGTATTCTGAGTCCCCTTACTTTCGAGCTCGATTAGGATCGAGCTCCAACAGAAAGCAGCACCGGTGATCGTTCGTGTCTAATCCGCCTTGCCTTTCACCTGAAAGAAGAACAGTCAGCATGCTAGATATGAGCGGCCAAGCGTCAGATAATTTGCGAAGAAATTTAGTATATTTATTCATTTGATTGTTCTCGTGAATCAACATGATTCGAGAGATATTTTTACACTATTGTGCAAAGCTATAGCTAGTTTTTTTAAATTATTCTTTGTATCGTGCAGGAAACTTTCCGTGCGATTACTTATTCCAGTCGCATTTCAAGTTTAAATAATCAATTAAATCATTTTCCAGACGCAGATCAAAGAAATCGCTTTACATATTGCCAGGATTCTTCTAAATTACGATATCTTTACGACAAATGTCTTATCGCGGACAATAAAGGTGCATGAGAAAGATTTATCATTTCAACGACTCGTTCCGAGTTGTTCGCGAATAGTCTGTGACGAACGGCCCAACAGTTTCTCGAATCCCATGAATATCGAATTAATTTATGACGATGTTAATTCTCAGACACAATTCGCGGAAATATCTTATTAGCAAACACCGCGTCAAATTAACCATCAGATATTTTTTATCTATGCACGAAATCTATTTTTAACAACTCGAAAAAAATACCTATATATAATTATAGAGATTACATATATATATAATTATAAATATTAAAAAATTATATATAATTATATATAACCACCATATCGCGCGCGCGCGTTAAATTACATGTACGTCGTCGTTTTCTCTCAGGAATTCATTAAACTAACTTATTAACTTATTAATTTATTAAACCAATGTATTGTATTGAATATGTTTATATATATTCAATAACATATTCAATGCATTAGTTTAATAAATTGATTTAATAAGTTAGTCTAATGAACTCCTGAAAAAAAACGATCATATATATATAATATATATATATATATATATATATATATATATATATATATATATATATATTATATTATAATATATATATATATATATATATATACACTATAAAAACTGATGTGTTAAATTTAACACATTTCATGTATCCGAAATCATCCACTCTCATTTATGTGTAAATTTAACACAAAACAAATGTGTTAAAAAGTAACACGCATAATATGGAAAAAATTAACACAAGAATTTAACACTTGAATACCATTAGAAATCACAGACTGTATTAAATTGACATATTTAATATGTCAGACATAGATTATGTCAATTTAATATTTCCATTTGATCAAAACCGTAGATTAATACTTCTCTCGAATGTTAAAGTAACATTTTATTTTAGTTAATTTAACATTACGCATATGTCAATTTAACACAAATTGTGATTCCTGACGGTATTCAAGTGTTAAATTCTTGTGTTAATTTTTTTACATATTATGCGTGTTCCTTTTTACCACATTTGTTTTTTGTTAAATTTACACATAAATGAGAGTGGATGATTTGGGACACATGAAATGTTAATTTAACACATCATTTTTTACAGTGTATATATATATAATCAATTCCTTAATGCGCGCAACCTCGCCCCTTATCAAGATCGTAAATAGACTCAATTGACGGAATCGCGTTTTCGAAACACACGTGGAGTGGAAGGAAAGCGAAACGTATCGGGACTGTCGACACGGCGGACGGAGGAGTGGTGTGTTGCGCGAGACGCTTCGATGTTTCCTCCTTCGCTTATCATCTTCGTAATTTCGCGTAATGACCTCGTTAATGTTGATTGCGTCACTCGACAGGTGGGATCCCGTACGGAAGTGTGAGCGGCATGCTGGCCAAGTACCCGGGTTACGGCCAGGACTACGGTCCTCATCAGGCCAGACAGTTGGGCACCTTCGGCGAGCGCCTGGTGATCGTCACGCCGAATCTGCGCGCGAGCCGACCTCTGAGCATCGCGCCTCGACCTGTGCAGATTTACAATCTGCCCGCAGTCGTTGCCCCCGGCGTCGTCGGCACGATCAGCCAGATCGGCTATTAGCCCGCTGGATGGACCTCTGCGCCGGAAGGCAACGTGTCTCGTCGTAGTCATCGAACGCTGTGGTCATCCGACAGAGGTATCCTGCGTCCCCTCTCGCCATTCGCGAAGAAGAGGACAAGAACACCTGCATCCCGCGCAATCCAGCCGGCGACAATCGCGAGAAGTATCGCTGGATGAAGTTCTTATATATTCCCGCCGCTACGTCGAGTCGCGCGTGAGCGAGCACCAGGCTGAGGTGCGCGACAGCTCCTTCGCGTAAATTACCTGTAATTGCCAACGATAACGCTCGTTACTTGGGAATTATTCTCTCTCTTTCTTGAGTTTCAGTCGAGGTATCTTCGAGGCGACGCTACGCGCGCGCTCCGACGTCGTCCTGTATTTATGTGCCACTCATTCATTCATTGCCATATTTTTCTAGTACACTGTAAGGCTCGCGGCTTTGTAAAGGTAGATGAATATACACATATACCTAACGAAACGTCGTTGCGTTTTATTAATGCCACTCGTCGATGCGATCATTTGTAAGTTTTACACGCGGAAATTGCGCGTCGATACCTACCACGAGTGTCTCAGATATTGTTTTGATATTCGAGACTGGCGTGACGCGCAACAAGGTTTGTTTTGAATTATAGAATTAAAGCTTTACAGATACGTCATCAAGGAGAAATTCTGAAGCATTAAGAAAATTTATAAAAAATATCAAATATTTATTCAGTTGGGTTACTAACAACATTTGCTTAAATCTAAATTCTTTTATTTGAATAACAAAAACAATTGTTTTCGTGAAAAGTTATGCTTTTGAGAAAATAAATTCTTCATTTAAAAAAATTTTTTCTCAGTATAAAAGTATATGTATTCGTATGTATATAAGTAAATACAAAATTAGTACCCACCAAATAAATATTTCTTTTATTTTTAATTATTTTTTCTCTTGCTGTATGAGAGAGAAGGAAATAGCTACAAGTTAATACCTTACGTTCATCAAAGACCGAAAAATTCTTCAGTATCAATATTTCTGCAAGAGAATGATAATGTCGACAAATATCAAAGGAAAATTTCTGAACCGAGAAAGTTTTTAGTCTTTAACACAAGCAAAGCATTAATTTATGGCCACGTTTCTACTTTCACAGATTTTAAAATTTTATTCTAAGTAAACTTATTTACTTATAAATCTCTTAAAAAGTAATTTATTTCTTGAGTATCAGAAAGTAATTTATATAATCATCAGAAAATAATTTACTTCTTGGAAATCAGAAATCTTGGAAATAAGAGACATGATTTTTATCTAACATTTCCAACGTTTCGTGAACATCTCAGTTCGCTTTATCAGGGAGAGAAGTAATCTAATATTGTATCAGTTACAGTATCACGTTGCCCCTCTCCTTATTCACGGCTCACAATAAGCTTTTAGACGTAATAAACTTTTAGACGTTTGCTCTAAGCCTAAAACTGTGACGTAACTTTCGACTGAAAGCGTTTCCCATTGCTGCCTAAAGTCGTAATCCCTAAGCTTTAAGTGAGCTAGCCAGATTCCAGCTATTGAAACAGCGTGGGAAACGTTCCTTACCAGAAATTATAGACTTCAGAACAAGAGACTGAAGACTCACTATACCTGTGTGTTATGGGCCAGAACTTAATGAAACAAACTGAAGTGTTCACGAAATGCTGAATACAATTTGACGAAAAACACGTATCGTGCCCCATTGATAAACTTGTTGGCGAGGATCGCGCGGATCCTGCGATCTACCCTTCCGACACACACCCTGGACGCGGCGCAACGAGGGTAAAGCCGCGTTTAAGGAGAGAAAGTATAAATGACAACGGACACGATGTCTGCCCCTTAGTCGTCACGAGCCACACGCACGATGCATTACGCGTTGCACGTGAGTATCCTCGTTTGTAAAAGCCATCCATCCGTTCATCGTGCACAGGGAAGAACGAAGAGAGCCGCGATTTCGCAACGCACGTCGCTCGTCTCGCGATAGCGCAATTAATCAGAATTAAGGAAAAATCCGTCGCGTGCCGCGGAGATCAGTGCGGAGTGTCGAATTGCGAATTATCCAGCGAGAACGCGCGGATTCAGTAAAGCCTCGGGATTTCTATCTCTTCTTCTCTCTTTCCCTCTTTCTCCCTGCCTCCATCCCTCAGTCGGTGGCAAGTCAATCAGCGTGATTTAATGTAATAACCGAGTGAGCCGCTCACGAATTCATTTATCAGGATACACGTCTTGTTTCAGTTTCCGTATTACTTGTCTAATCACTTGCACGCTCTGCAACGAAATCATCCAATTTAACCCGCGGTTGTTTAATGTGTCAAGAGAACGGCGGCTTTCGAAATTCACGCGGCCGAGACTGGGTTCAGTAGGTCGCGCGCTGGTTCCGCGACATAGGAATATATTCCCGTCTCGGCAAAGTTCAAGAAACAGATAAATCAGTCAGCGGCGTAGCAACCTGTCATTAAGGCTTATATTAATAGTCATTACTTAAAACTTGCTTCAGGTAAGACACTTAGATTTTAATTTAGAGTTAGATCTGAGTTTCTCAATTAAATTGCGATTGCAAATGTAATTTCACATGTGTGATATAATTCAAATAAAAAACTCTCATTTAACTCTAAAACTTCAGATTTGAGTATTTCACGTAGAGTGAATTTCAAGTAATGACTATTAATACGAACCTACAGGCCGATTGTTCTAACATCTTAGTTACCTGATAATTAAATCATATGTTTCTCTTCGTTTTATCTTCAAATTAGTCAAAAACAGACACATGATTTAACTGTTAAGTAGCTTATCAAGAGGTTGAAACAATGGACTCTAAGAGCCTCATCATGATCTGTTTCAATTTCACGCGGAGAGCGCGACCGCGTTTTAGTTCAGTTCTGAGTCACGATTACGATGATCCACGCATGACGCAGCGCACGCAACTCAAGCAAACGTATCTGCGTTACAAAATGCGTAATTACAAAACATTTCAATTAATGAATATTCGCACAAATATTCCATTCAATAGATAATTCACAAAAATCCAAAATTGCGCAAAATATTCCAAGAACAAAATGTTAAAAAGTATAAACATTATCCAACAAGAGTGCGATAAAGATAACAATTAGCACAATTGATGGTGTCTAATTAAATCATTCATATTTCACATTCAGTTCATTCATTCATATTTCAAATCAGATGGATAATATTTTGATGATAAGATCGTGCATTTGTTCGCAATAGCTGTGCTGATTATGTCTAATTATCGCACTCTTGTTAACCAACGATTAGTGTTTATACTTTTTAAAGTTTTCGACATTTTATTCTTGGAATATTTTGGGCAATTTTGAATTTTTTGTGAATTATCTATTGAATTAAATATTTGTACTAATATTTTCAGAATTCAATATTTGTGCAGTTATATTTTTCCGATTAATTTCTGCGTGCATTATTTTCTCTTGAAACTGTAACTAATAAAAAAGAAGACATTAAATATTGATCGTACGATTTTTCGGCAAAAGGATAATGATAAATATAAACTTTATGTCGGCAATTGAGTAATCGCCGCGATGTAGGCTCAGTGTGAGTACAACTATTTTTATATTAATGGCACAGTATATGACGGAAGTCGTCCACCATTATAAAGGAATGCTCCCAATTGTTGCCTGATAACTACGTATCTTATAAAACGCTGGATAAGAAATAACAGGCGGTGAAAGATAACGCGTTGCGTTCGTATGAGTCTTACATAAATTGCAGGAGTATCTGCGATTGCAACTTCCGTTATGGAGTTTCCATCTTGCGGAGCGTTGAGCAATTAAAAAACGGCTGATCGATTGAGAAAGAAATGTTTTCATTCGTGATTAAATCGTAGAATGTGAATAACTGATCAATTTTAGAGCCTGTGACGCAAATTATTATTACTTCCCTCAATTACTTTAATTCTTATACGTGATAATATTTTTCCTCACACTCCTAATCCCCTTAAACCCCCTAATAATATATAACAAATAACTTGACCAAGTGTCAACATTCTATATAATACTCAAAATTGTGTTTGCTTTGATTACTGTTAGATTTGATTATTATTTGGTATTTTTTGTTATGAGTTTGTTATATGATTTTGATTTTTATATATTGGTCTTTTATATCAGTTATATCTATTGTGACTTGGTAATAATGGATTATTAGTTATAATTTATTGTAATTTGATAATAATGAATCATGTACTTGGATGATTTTACTGATTTCATATATTTTAATTGAGTTTTTTTTAATAATTTTTTGGATAAAAATGTTTTATTAGGTTGCTTTTTTACACAACTATTTACAGAGATTTTTAATTGAGGTTCTTGGGTTCTTAGGTTTTTTATAAAGAAATTTTGTTAGATACAATTTACTCGTCTTTATGTATTTGGCGTATTTTTTGCCTTTGTTGATCATCATTTGATTATTTGATTATTGATACGCAAGAGGGATTTATTTTGTCCAAAACATTTCCCCTTCGCAGTTTCAAAACAACGCGGCAAATTTTTCGTCGAGCGAAAACGACGCGAATTGAATTTCGCAGCGTCGAAGTAACTCGACCGTGCAAGAGTTAGCTTGATTCGCGCGGCGTTTCCTCGATGTGCGTACGCTGCACTTCGCGAAAATGCAATCGGCGTGACCGCACACAGAACGATTCGATTCTATTATTACAAGAATCATGTTCCACACGACGGGAGACGACAGACACGACTAATAAGTATGTCGAGAAGCGATATTTGCACGCGAGCGCGTATCGTATGTGCGTGCGTGCATGCGTGTCGGCGCTCCTTTTCGCTGAGATTTTACACAATCGGCATACGCGATGCGTTGATCGTCGGTTTTACATGTATACACGTCTCTTACTCGCCTTACGCAATGACAAATAAAACATAATTCTACAGAGGGATCGCCGGTCACGCTACCGGTGCGTTGTCGCGCGTTACGCCGCTCGTAACTTCTTCCCTTTTTCCTTTTTCTTCTCCTTTGCGAAAAACTCCTTCGCAAATAACAAACACCGCGATAATCTCGTATGATTTCGCACTCGACGCGCGCGTAAATGTGGATAGTTGCCACGAAGTGGCTTTCGAATTTTGGGGACGGAGGGAGAGAAAGAGAGAGAGAGAGAGAGAAAGAGAAAAATATGTCACCTTGCCTGTGTGTATGTGTATATATCTACTAAAAATATGCAAATTCTATATTTATAATACTAATATTTATTTATAATTGAATATTTCTTACGAAATAATCACATAGCAATAATTTATTACCGGAACGCATTAAATACGAATGCATATTAACGACAAAATTATTATGATATCGTGAGTGTTTACACGTTATGCTAAATATCGCGCGGAATTAACTCTTTTATCAACTTAATTATATAGTCACGGCAACGCAGTCGGCGTTGATAAAACTTTCAAAAAACTCTAGCAATCCTTATAGAAATATCATACTAAGAATCATTGATAATTACTTATTTTCAGTATTAAAAATACTGGATAATAAGTAATTATCAATGATTCTTAGTATGATATTTCTATAAGAGAAAAGAACGATGAATGTTTCGGATCGTGTCTCGCACGCACATGGAAGTTTTTTTTTTTAAGAACTTCTCAAGTGAAATATTTATCAAGCGTCAAATTCGAAATTGATCTCGTGATTCTGTCGCTTATGTATGTGTTTCCTCGAAACATATACCGCGCTCTATAACTGCAATGTAACATTGCGAATTCTTCTTCGTTGCAGATGTTGTTTCACTGCATCGCGCTATGGTGCGCGATAAATGGCGGAAGAACGGCGCGAAGCGCAGTCAGTAAGTATGTTTTTCTTTCATGTAATTAGCTCATTATATCCAGATAGACAAGCGTAGATAAATTTAGCAGTGACTCTATACTAGTCGATATGTGTGAAAATAAAATTGCATCTTAGGAATATACTCTCTTAGGAGTATTTTAGGAGTATACTCTCTAACTGGCCCATAAAAATGACACTTATATTTCGTCACGTAAGACGAAATAGAAATACGAAAAAAGTTATTTAAATTTGCTACAAATAATATGTCATATAATATGCATCTCTGAGAGTAACTTTTAATTACTTTTAGAGTTTGTTGCTGCATTAATAAATATAACAAAAAAATTTAATAAATCACTGTATAATGACGTAAATTTAATAAGTAAAAATTTAATACTGTACATTCAACCCATAAATGTAATTAAGATATTGTAAAGGTTTCAACGTGATACTTAAAAAAGCGCCGGTAAATTTTTTTCTTTTTTTTTAAATAATTCCTCTCAGGCGTTTAGGATTGTTGCATTTATATCGACTCTCGACGTGTATTCGTAAATATTATATTACTGCCAGCCGGGTGCTATAAAATACAGACGGAAAAACAAATGATAAACGAGCGACAGCTCGTAATTCGAAATTGCTATTTAATAAATCGACTTCGCGAAGGGAAATCGAAGCATTCTGGGACTTTCGCGTTTAAAAGAGTTTATTTATTTAAATAAAAAAAGATGCTTAAAATTATACAAAAAATTAACGTAACATTTAAAGTTTCATATGATTTGTTTGCAAGGTAAGAAATTCAATATCGCAATTAACTTCGTGGATTGTAGACCAGAAAATTGCTGTTTTATACTTCAAATAGCATTATACTGAGTAAAACGTAGCAAGATAGTACCATAAAATTGATTTTAAATTAGCATTTATTATTTAGATAGTAAAGTAAATATATAAAAACGTAATTTTGTTCGATAAGTAATGAATTTATGAGTAACTTCCTCGACGCGCTATTGAAAATATATCCTTCGAGAGCTCTGGAAGTGCATATCTGATGAATAAACTCCTTAATCATCATAAATGACGAGATTCTTTGCTCATTCCTTTTTAACGAAGGTCCCGAAATCCTGGCGAACTTCGCCAAGAACGTGGCCTCGGTGATCTCGCCGGCCATATTGGGCGACGTGCAACAACGCAGCAACCGATCGTCCTTCCGACCGATCCTGACTATACCTATCCGCCTCGACGGCGGACCGGACTCAGAATCGACCTTGGACAACGTGGTCGACAAGAGGAACAACGCGGCCAACTACTACGAGCCACGCTCGAATCCTTACCCTTACGACGGGCTTTACGCGGACTCTCCGACGGGAGTCGAAGAGACACGAGCGAGCGGAGGACTCGAGCAGCCGGAGGAGGAAGCCTACCTGCGCCAAGAACGACCGAACTTCTACAATCAGCCCTACTTCTCGCCGAACGACAACCTCAGGGCGACTGAGAAAGCCGCCGTCGTCGACGGCGTGGAGTCGTCGGTCGGCAGTATCGAGCAGTCGTCGACCAATCAGTACTCCGCCTACGCCGGCGCTTTTCCCAAAGGTGGCTTTGGGCCCTACCTGGGAGGGAAACCCTACGGAGGCTTCCACGGGCCCTACGGGTCCTACGGACACTTCCACCCCTACGATGACCATCCCGACGACGGGGGGAGTACGGAGGAGAATGCGCGAGTCGAAAACAACGGCACGCACCATCGCGGTTATGGGCCACCTTATTTCGACCCTCACGGCTATAATCATGGACCCTACGGCTCGCCGTTTCCCTACGGCGGCTACGGCCCTTATGGGCCCAATCACAGGAACGGCAACGACACCAACGGGAACAGACCGTACGGACCTCATCACGGCGGGCCCGACTTCTATGGACCTCCCGGTTACGGCTACGGGCATCACGGTAACGGCTACAACGGCAACGGCAACGGCAACGGCAACGGCAATAACAGACAGACGGAGGAACCGGCCGACAACGGCGATCAAAATAACGGGACAAAAAACGGCTACCCGCACCCTTACGGCCCCCCTTTGAAGCCTTTTTTCCACCACCACGGCTTCCCACCCCCGTTCAACATCCTCCCCTACGACCATTTCCATTTCAAGGGTGGTCCTGTGGCCGGGGTTGGCCACGTTGGCTATCCTATCTTTGCCGATCCCTATCTGACTGGCTTTCCATTCCACTTCCCTTACGGACCTTTCATTCACGGTAAGAAATACCTACCGCCGAAGGATAAGCCAGACTCGGGTGAGTCGGGCGATCAACCCACGGCCAACGAGAATCCCGATCGGATAACCGAGGTCAATCAAGAAGAGGTAGCGCCTGCTGCTACCTCGAATCGTTATAAGACGACGGAGCAGAACGGCCTCAAGCGGTTCGGCCTGATCAACTTCCAGAGCCGAAAAGAATAAAAATATCAACTACGCGTTTTGAGACAGCGGACCAAGACGAAATTAAAGTATAAGTGTAAATGTAATGTTGAATACGAAGAAATTATGATACGGTTTGAAAATTCTGAATCGTTGCCGTTCTGAGTGAATTCTTGATAAGTATCTCGTTTGTAAGACGGAAAGTTATCCTTAGAAAGAGGGGGGCGCGAGTATCTTTCATACTGAATTATTCATATTGAATCATTATTCATACTGAAAGTCTTAATCTTAGAAAAATGGCGTTAACGTAATGCAAGTAATGAAAATGCAAGTAAAAAGAACAATAGCATCCATTTTAGTAAAATAATTTTAGTAAAATAACATCAGAGAGGGAGCTTGAGGCTTTCAGTGTGAGCAAAATCATTCGCGCTACTTTTTGTGAAATCAAATAACGAATCTAGGAATGTGTCTAAATGTAATTTTAACTTTAAGCGGAACCAATTCGAGTTTAGCTGAGAATGAAAGAGACACGTGATAAGTCGATGAATATGCTATTTGTAAGACAGAATATCACTGTAAGTAGAGTCACTTCCAGCTAGCGAAACGGCACGATTTAAATGCTGAATGTTAGCGATTATGTATTCCGTTGAAAGATACAATAAAGTTGGTAATATTCACTGGGAAGGTTATGAACTTCATCCACAGCAGGTGCAGCCCGCGTCACGAAGAGCGTTCGACAACTGCGTAAAGGCCGGATTAAAGCCTCGCCAACTTTACGACACGCGATCCTCGACATTCCCGACGGAATGACCGTTCATGTTGTTGTTCGTTAACCTTCGTCCCGAGTTTGCAGCGCGATATCGGTTTTGTACAAAATATAAGTTGATAATTAACGATAACGTACACGCTGATTAAGAGCCGCGTAACACGCACGTTAAAACTCGCCATCAGTTTTCATTACGAGGCTCCCACTATTATGATACAGAAGGGAACGTTCTCATGATTATTGCCCGACCTTTATCCACGCGATTATTCGTTGTCCGAACAATGCACAGGGCTTTGCATGGTCCAGTAATTTTCGCGGCCTCCGTACGTGATTTCGCGTACGCGCAACGTCTAACTGACGATACGAGACACAATTATGCAAGACATGCGAGAGTTAGAGACACTTCATTTTCACGTAATTACTCGCATCCGTTTGCTCGCGCCCAAAGAGAACTGTTAATCCTCCATTTTCCTCGTTCTGCTGACAAATATTAGCGCTTTCGTATGAACGAAATGCCGCGCCTGTTATTAATTAAATTTTTAAGTGAGAATCTAATTATTACTGCATTAATGCAGCTTTATAAAACGAGTATATGTATTGAAGCATTGATTTATTATCGATCTATCAGAGTAAAACTTAAATTTGGTAACAGCACGAGTCCCATTAATCTCACGTATTTCCTGTCGCTATGAGCGCGCGCTAACATTTCCAGAGTCTATATAAAAAAAAATAGTTACATTAACAAAATTTTAAAAAACGGCCATACAAATATAATCTAAAAGATAGCAAATAAAAAGCCAGAAAGTTTTAAAGACAGCTGTAAAACTACTTTTATACAACTAGAAAATAAAATTTCAACTAAATGTTCGCTTCATACAAAAGCAATGGCAAGTTAATATCTATTAGTAAAAGTTATACTAACGAAATTAAGAAAGCATACAAATATCATTTAAAAGGAAAATTTCAAAAACAATTATTATATATAAGCCACCTTTATGTAATTAGAAAATAAGATTTCAAGTAAACGTTTACTTCACATGAAGGCAATGGAGGATTAACGAATCTTTAACACTCTGTAAAATCTCTTTTACTTTATACATTTTGTATTGTATATATTGTTTTCGCGCGCGCGCACGTTGAAAAGTCAACGCGAAGAGTTCTCGAAGAACGTTCTCGTTTTCCTTCAAGTTTTTCTCATCGACCATAAAATAATTATTGTGACGCGCATTTTCAAGGTAAGTGCGTAATCGATTTACGTAAGATGCAGGAAGTCCTTCGCTAGTCTGAATATCGATCGCAGAATTCGATCCCATTCGCCAGGAGCAGATCGGCGAAATACGCGGACAATCGAGCGTGAAGGTAAACGTAAGAAAGGGAATCACGTTCCCATAAAAAAGCGAAGACAATCGCGCAATGTTCATATGGGTGGTGTCCTGATCGATCGGGACAGCATACCGCTGTTAATTGCGATATCGCATACTTTGTGAGTACGAAGCGCCGAGGAAGCAAAAGAACGAGTGCATATTATCAACCGAAGTAATCAGAAGAAGTGACCTAGATAAGCTTTCATGGTTATCACGACGTGAGACAATTAATGGGAACTTGACAATCATGATGGAAATTTGATAGATCTTTTAATTACATTTATGTAATTGAATTAATCATGAATTGTGTTGAATTAATCATGAAATTTAGATCGTATGATAATGTAAATTTTTGGTTGATTTGCTACGCAACATTTACTGAACGTTACACTTAGATTTACATGTTACATTCAACACGACGTATTGTTTTGAGCAAATTTTGATAATTTTTTTCCTGTTTCTTTCGTATTCTTCTACTTCATCGCTCTATGTAATAAATATGAAAGATATTTGAATCACTTATAAAAAATGAAACTTTTACAACTCGATAAGTAAAGTTGCTAACAAATTTATGTACACATATCTCTGTGTGTGTCTGGATAATATATTTACTTATATACTAATACACATTTTTACAAGGAGAAAAATTGTTTTTAAATAAAAAATGCGTATTCTGAAAACTGTACCTTTTAATGAAAAAGTGATTTAAATAAGAGGATTTAAATTTAAGTAAATATGTTACTAATAAAATAAATAATTTTTATTTTTAGATACTTTTTCCTCTCAATATATGAACTCCTTGCATTATTACTCGAAGATTATGTGAAAGCCCTATATTTTCCTATATTCTCTCTAAGAAATATTAATAGAATTAATTAAAACAATTACCTATTTCATTAATCCTAAACATATGTAAAATTTGCCCAAACTAACTTTTAAACCTTACTATTTGTAAAAACATATTTCGGTTTTTATTATAACTTCTTTCATCTTTATTAAATCGCAATAATAAAATCATATTCTTCAACGATTTCTACCTTAAATAAAAAAAACATTAAATTTTGATAATTCCTCCAGGAGTTATGAACAACAAAACACAATGCTCTCGATAAAATTCAAAGTTCACGTAATTTTTTAATGTTTAAGTTAAAGTAACAAATTCGTCTGAAACGAAACGAAGATTCTTTTCAATCTTAATTAATCGATCCTGCATTACTCGACGGATTAGCAAATTTAGCTTCGCGCATATCCAGGACGTGTCTCGCAGCAGACATCGTATTAACATAATTCGGCCCTATCTTCTAATTATCCCGCGCCCCTTATTTTCGAAAAAGAGTATTCAAACTGACATTGGTCATTTCGGTTTTCCAGTATCCGCACAAAATTAAATAACGCGGAATTGATGACTCCCCGACTGGACTTCCTTCAACTCTCGGCTCATCCTCCTTCCCTCTCGCGGACTCCCGCAGTTCTAACGAAATACATCGCATAGGAATACGTCGCGGAATTGGGCAACCGGTTACGCATATTATATCAGCATAGAGGAGTGCAATGTATCGGCATAATTTCGCCAACGAAACATTTTGTAAGAAAATCCCGCTTTACGTAAGCGTCGCGTCGCATCGTCTGTCACCTCTTTCTGTCTCGATTACGATGCTCGCAGAGGAGCGTTTCCACGTGCTCGGCGGCCGGGATTCACCGGCGGGCCCGGGCATTATTGCCGGTGATAAGCGATTAGCGGCCGCGGCGGTCATTAAGTATCGTAATCCGCCGTGTGTGTTGCGACGTATACGATTCTCTCCCCCGGCCGCGTAATGAGGGGGCTCGCGGACACACGCGAGCAATCGCGTGGAGGAAGAAATTTTCGGATGTCAAGGCGTCCACCGCGCGCCACGAGAACTCACGTGAGTCCGGCCGCACGTGTGCACACGTTTCGCCGCGCGTCGCGTCGTGTCTCTCTTTCATAACGCGACAGTCGCAACTCAGTCGTGTGTAATCTCAGGGTAACAATGAAGTTTCCTATTAGCACAGACGCGGAGGCCAATGCGGGGTCCGGAAAAGCGCAACTCACGTGGGGGGTCCACTGCGCGCGCGTCGTCGCGGGACCCCGCCTTCGTTATAAAAGAAGCCGTGTAACAGGCAAACGATAGACAGTGTTATTCGGTAACGACAGATGGGAAAAAATTGGCGCGACTGAGAATCAGCGAGAGACGTCAGCTCGACCGCGCATTTGCAACCACGAGAGAATGGCGTGCCTTAAGATCGTAAGTGCATCGAGTGCGAAAAACCGTGAAAAGCCGCGTGACTCGAACTCCTTCGCGAACTGATTTCAGGCCAATTTCTTTGCGACATATCTTGTCAATTTTCTCGTCATGTTTTCCTCAACCTTCTCAGAAATACCATGTGTGTGTATACTTTATATGGTTTTCATATGATTTGAAAACTTTCTTTTCGATGCAGCTTGGAATGCAGTCAATAGCCCAATGAGAGAACTTGTTCCCGATTGAAGTTCCCAGAAGTTATTTAGATAGATAGGTGTATATTTGACAGATATATATTTGATAGGTGTGAATTTGACAACGATTTTAGCAATGATTGCATGTCTTATAAATAGTACATATGGCACTCATATTTATCACGCAGATCGACAAAAATAAATACAAAAAGAGATATAAAAAAATTATCAAAATTTATTCAAGATAATACATCGCTTAAAATTTTGCATAAGAATCTAAATTTTATTTTTAGTAAATTGTTTTCGCATTAATATAACAACAAAATTTACATAATTGTACGATATAGATTTTATGATCAACTCAAGACAGTAAAGAAGATTAGGGGTAGATATCCCATATTTCAGAAGGTTACAACATGTCAGACAAATAATTATTGTACTTGACTATACAAACGTGATAGAGGCAATCTTTTTTTATGTGTTAATGCTTGCTACGATTTTGTTAATATATATATTTTTTATATTTTATACACGCCATATATTTGCTTCTTAAAATTAATTAAAAGGATTACCAAGTTTTCACCATCCATTGTCTCATGTCGTGAGATTCATGAAAGTCAATTTAGGCAGGTTCTCTTGATGGACCATCGGATTGCGTTCCAAACTGTATCAAAAAAAGTGTGTTTAACTTGAACTTGAATATACGTTTGAATACGTTTGTTTTATCTTTTTTCAATGCAAAAATTGCCAACAAATATATAAAAAAATAATAAAGGTGAATAAACATTTACCACAAAATTCGACAAGAGAGAAGGAAGTATCACACAATTGACAGATGTCATATTTATATCATTTTAAAATCAAACCATTCTCTACGAATTTTAATAAATTCACCCCTAAAGAGATTCAACTTAAAAATAAAATTTATGTGTGCATAAGTTTCTTAAAATTTCTTTAATATTTTCTTAAAAATTTAAATTTCCTAGTGACGTGTGTGATCTAAATTTCAGATTGCAGTTACCTTGAGCGCGAAATGTCGGCATCGCGCGATAGTGATACTGTGCGAATCATTTCTGCACGATTTCAGGATTGAAAGCGAAGTCTAGAGATTCAGTCGAAAGGATAATCTTATTCGCGTCGCAAAGGATTAATCGGGATAAACACGTTATATTAAGATATACAAAGATATTTCTCTGGACTGTCGTTGATCACAGCCTTCTCGCTTTTACAGTATATCGTTCTGATTTTGGCTGTTGCAATCGGTATGGCAGCTGCGAAACCAGGATACCTGGGCGGATACGGATACGGCTTATATCCGTATTACGGTTATGGCCACGGCTATGGCCACGGATTCCATGGATACGGACACGGATTCGGCCATGGCTACGGTCATGGCTATGGATATGGTAGGATTTATGGTAAAATCGACACAATCTACAATATTACTCTCGCAACATCGCAGTGTCATAGCAGAATCGTCATTTCCTCATCGATTCGTATGTCTCCTCTTTAACATCGTGTCACTGTGAATTTATTGGTACTAATTGTGTTTTATATCTCTTATCGCGACTACTTTACGTGCTCAATTAATAACAAAATTGAATAACTCCGATTTAATTTCAGATAATTTTATATCGCGAGAAAATCAGAGTTACGTAAAGAAGATACTTGACTTGTTAGGTTGATACCGTGAAATTAAATAATTATGATTTAATTGCAAATAATTCTATCTCAAAACAATTTGTCAATTATCGCAACAAGATACGCGACTTATTCATAGATTGATAACGCAAAATTGAGTATCTCCGATTTAACTTCAGGGAATTTTATGTATAAAATTAGTTAAATATTTAAAAAATAAAATTATGACATATTTTTTAATTTATCATAAAGTGTTAAAGTTATGGCGAGTTAATTTTTGTAAAAAGAAGAACGCAGTTTGTTCATAGCTCGCATAGAAATTCCTCAAGGTTTTTTCACATACAGCGTATTCGATTAAAATGCTAAAATTTGTCTCAAACTTATTTCATTACGATACCAATTGGGAATCCAATCCTTGTCTCAAACATGAGTTCTCTAGCTAGAATCGATATTGTTAATACACTTTTATGGACATCAAACAGGAGATTCCATTTTTACATTATTTACACAAGTATTATATTCAATAGAATATAATAAATTAAAAAATATAATATTTTTAAAATACTTCAAATATTTTATTGAATAATGAAATTATTTAGGGAGTCACCATCTTGTATTCAATTCTAAAGTAAAATAAAGACCAGAGATACTATTGAGGAAACTTTGACTTCCCCTACTTAGAATCGCATGTTTAAGACATCACATTCCTAAGCAGAACTCACAATTATTTTGGGAAATCGGACCCGAGTTAAATCCTAAAAAATTTTCTACGCGGAAGATTGTCGAAAGCGGACCCAAGTTTGTTTGTCTTTGACACAACAGCCTTGTTTTCGGGTTTTATATACATCCGTCATAATTAACTCGTTATAATTTCTACGATAAACTAAAAAAATATGCCTTAACTCTATTTTTTAAATTTAACTAATTTTATACATAAAATTCTCTGAAGTTAAATCGGAGCTACTCAATTTTGCGTTATCAATCTATGAATATTCACGAATCTTATTGCGTCAGTTACAAGACAAATCTTTTTATATGTCCACGCGACAGATTTTTTTATTGCACAACTGTACAACACGCAAACTCTATACAGAACAGCTCGTGTGTACGTGCTGCGTGCGAGCTCGCCTTCGTGACAATGAAATCGTTCACGTTCGCACACATGCATACGCACGCTCATTACCCCGAGGGTAAAAATCGTTAGCGCGAAAATATTGACGTATTATTCTTTCATTCCTGCTTAGGATATCCATTTTATGGCGGCTACGGCGGCTACGGCGGCTACGGCGGTTACGGCGGCTACGGCGGCTACGGCCATCACGGCTATTATGGCTAAGGTGGACGCGGAGCAACAACCTTCCTCTGGATTTCCTGGACCGCCATCTTAAGAAGAGTGAGCCCAGAGTTATTCGAACATAACTTACGTCGCTTTCTCCCTACTATGTATTTTTATTGCTAACATTGGACTGCCGAACTATCCGTCAGGCGAGTCAACGATTGATCCTCCGAGGACCCTTCCATACATGTGACGTTCGCATCGGACGGAGCGCGCGTGAAACGTACTTACTTAATCGACACGAAACTCTCGGAAAAGATACGATTACGCAAAAAGGAAATAAAAAAAAAAACAATTATAGAAGATTACGATCCGTTACGATGTTCGTATGTCTCATAAGTATATGTCGAGTATAAATATGCCAAGAAAAATAAATTATGCATCTCAGCGAAAATTGAATCTCAGTGATGATATCTTTTATAACGTTCAATGTAGTAGTATAACATTTATTTCTTGTCTTTCGGCTTTGAAAGGGGTATTACATCAATCTTACATTTTCTTTCTCCAGTACCATCTCGCCTTCCGACTTCCTAACTTAATTATTAACCGTGCCTGCCCCCTGCGAACTTAGTAACTTACATAATACAATAATAACTAACAATATGCCACAAGCTTACAGTTTATGCTTTGTTGCTTTAACTATTTGGTCTCTATCAATAAGCCTAATCTTTGAGACATTCTTGTTTGTTCTCTTTCCTCATTTTTAAGATTTTCTTCATCCAACTACTTCCCTCCCCCTTCTCACCTAATAACTGTGATATCTCTGTGCCGCATAACGTTCAATGATGATAGTGGTGGTTTCGATAATTGTTATCATTTCAGTATGGCCGGTACAAAAGCTCAATGGAAGATGTGTTGTCCCGTAAAGGAATGTGCTAGAGTCAGAAAAGTGGCTCTATTTCCTGAAGTTGCAGGGTTTGAATTCGAATACACCGGGAAAGAACTTCAAAACTTCGAAATGTTGGAGTTGTCTCGTTATACGGGATGTTCGGCAACTCACAGAGGAACTCAAATTTTGAGTTACTAATCCATGAAGATTTGTGAATGATCACGCACTATAGATGAGCTGTGATGACGACATTACCGCTGTATGCTTGTATATTAAATGAAACTGAACAAAAAGGTCTTCTGACATTTTCCAAATGACCACGTGAATGTTTAGTTATCAATTAAAAAAGATTGATGCATTATCGCGCACAACTGTACACTGAACTTCTTTAATTAATAATTAAATATGTACGTGTTCATTTGGAAAATGATAGAAGAATTTTTTATTCAGTTTGATCTAATCTACCTGTACCCGTGGTTCCTCCGTGAGTTACCCAACATCCTATATAGACGGGTGCATTAATATCTACTCATTTGAGCGCAACAAAAGTGTTGACTTTTCGGGAAATTGTCTTGATTTCCGCGTACCAAACTTTTAATTTTCCGGAAATATGACAATGAATGTCCACCAAAAAGGCAAATGAATAGCGACAGTTGAGCGCGACTCGATAGTCGCGAGGATTCAGTTGAACGATCTGTTTTCTCGCTTTCTCGAAGCCGCGGAACATAATGGTGCCTTCGTCAATCGGGAAGAGCACGGCCGATGTTCAGTCATTCTTCTGCGCAGAGGCGATTATGTAAAGTAACAGGTGCGACTGTCGCGATCATGTAGAGTGTAGTTTCGAGTGCACTGCAGGCGGTTTAGGGACGAGGGAGAAGGAGAGAAAACGCGCGTCCGCCTACGCGTCGCGTTATTGAATTTGCGAGTTCTCCTAACATCGCGCGCGTCACAGAGTCTTTTGTCCGTTAATGACAGACCGCACGGATCATACCCGTCTTCTTTTCGTTCCTCCACTTGTTCTTACATCAACTGGCGGTTACGACAACCGAGGTCTGACCCTGTAACGCCGAATGCTTCGTCATGCGAGTAGCTGCCGTAAGCGTGTTTCGGTATCCTCGGCATTTTGTAGGAAACGCGAAACCGCGTTGAATGATACTCGCGTTCCGCGTTCGACTGTGCTTTCACGCGAACTACGCACGCCGCGAAATATTCTTAAATCTCTCTCAGATAAGATTTAAGGGTGCTAGATGTCCCATATCTCAGAATTTATAACTCCTCAACTATTTGTTGTAACTAACTGTACAAACACAATAGAGGCAATCTTCCTCTATGTGCTAATTTCCCCCACGATCCTGTTAATCGTACATTTTGTCTTAACATTTTGTCGTACATTTTATCGTACATTTTGTCTTGTAACAATCAAAATACAAATATGCAGCAATGTGGCCCTGATACCAGGTTCAGTTTCTCAGTAGTGCAAAGAAAAAAAATCACATATAATATATGTATATGTCCTGGTTGGTAGTTGCGGAATCTCCACAGTCTTCCTGCTCTTAATTGTGAGCCAACTTCATCTTATCCGTCCATATGTTCGATTGCAAACATCTTATGAATGAAAATTGCTTTTATTGAAAGTATATTATACTTGTAAGAAACTTTATTTTAGCTAGTAGAATATGTCGCTTAATTTTATTCATTCACGTTGGAAAATATTAATACAAAATTTCGAGAGGCTTGAAAATTTGCTATTAATAAATCAGTTTCTTCTATTCTTTAACTGTAATATTATTCTAATTTTAATGGAACTCAGGGAAAATTATCTGTGTTCTAAAAAGAGTACTTCTAGCGTGATTGTGTTAATGACGACTGTTTCTGCATTCGACATTGTTCGAGTTCGTCATCAATTTCAGTATCCCCTCAACAGTTCTCAATGATTCGTTGCTTTCGATAGTTGACGCGTATACTTTAGCTATTTTTAACTCTGCTAATTAGTCGTCGTAATCTAAAATGCAAGGTTGTCAACGTACTATCGCGGTGCGGAAACATAAGAGAACTTGACTCGATTAGAATCAAGTTAGATAAATGATTGTTCTCACTCATTTGCGTCTCACAGCGAGCCGCGGGAATCGTCTTTGGTACACGCGACCCACATTCGCGGACTTTCCAGCCAAAGAGAACGGTAGGCCGTGTACTTTTCGGAGCTGTTACGAACGACGACGTCGCTGCGTGTATTAAGTGTCCCGCGCAAGGTGTTTGGAACATCGTAAAAAGATAGTTCAAGGAAAACCTGCACAATTACAACAACGCCGAAATTGTGTATCATAAATTGAATCATAAGTTGTGACTACGCAACGTTACTCGCGACGTTACACTGATAGAAATTATTCTATAAGAAATTAACAAATGGATATTTCCGATCAAAATACCGATGAATTTTGGTACCCGATCAGGAAATATCTGATGAGAAATATCGATTCATAATTTTTTCCTCGGTTTATCTGATGAAATGTCATTGTAATCGGAAGTATTCGATTAAATTTCACCAGATATCCTGATTAAATATAAAAATTCATTGGTATTTTGACCGGAAATATCCGTTTGTTAATTTTTTATTGGATAATTTCTCTCAGTGTACTCTCAGTGAGATGATTATTCAGTCAGATAATTACTCTCAGTATAGTTACTTTGCGAAATCCCGAGGACGGAATTTACAGTTTTCGGGGAGATATTGCGCTTACAGAGAAACAATAACGTTTCTTAATAGCGAAGTACATTTAATCATGTCTCTTGCACGATTTATAAAAAATTTTATAGAGAAATGCAAATAAGGATTACTCCAAACAAGGCTAATTTTTGTCAGACATGTAGCTTTATTGTTTATTATTAGTTAAGTCATAAGTCGCGACTGGACGTGATTTCTCTCATTATTCTTTACATGAGTTCGGATTTTCCGAATTTCAGGGAGATATCGTAAAAAATATTATTTTTTACGATTCTTTGTATTAATCTAATTAACTAAGAATAAATTCGATTTCGTTTTTCGTGGAGATTATGGCAAATTTTACAGATAAATACAGATAGAGATTATTAATTAAATTTTATTTTAATTCCAGATAAAGATTACTAATTAAAATTGCAAATAAAGATCATAAACTAAAATTTCTTTTGATCAAACATGTCATTTATTGTTTATTTTTTACCGATAAATTGGTTCCTAATAGCAGTGGGCATCTCATCGGAATAAGTAATTGAAATTCAGCAAATGAGGCGTTCGCAGATTCGTGAGGCGACCTTGATGGGATAACATATGGAGATATGAAGATAAGTAAAAGTGAAACATCTCTGATACACGGCGCGTCTTGTTTATTATGACGGTTAATGCGTTGGCTGCCTTAAGCAGCTCCGGCGCCCTCGTGACATTTAAATGGCGAAAATTTTGTCAGGAGGCCACCGGTGCATCGCCGCCGTCGCTTTGTCTTTCGCGTGATCCTCGCGATTATCGGCGAGCAAAACGGATAAGCATTTTTTGCGCCAGTTCGTGTAATCAGAGAAAAAATGCTTATCAGAAATATCGGAATATGTAACGCGTGCAAGAGAGACCGCGATTAATAACGGGAAGTCGTTCCCCGCTGTTAATAGCTGGAAATTGCCCAGAAATTCCGACGGCGAAATGAACAATCGTCGAGCGCAATTAACAAACGAGAAAAAACATAGCCGCTACACTTCCGCTCAATTTATCTCGCGTGTTTGCCCAAGAATGTACCGATTGATTCCGCTGCATCACAGGCGAGAAATTGCAACTACAGCCTTGGTCAAGAGTGCGAGGCTCCTTCGATGAGTCGAAGTAAATCAAACTATTCAGTAAGCAAAGAACATTAAATCAATATGTTAAATTTAATATTTAATGTTAATTTTACGCGTATATCTTGAATATTAATTCTACACGTTTGAGCATTTCTGTTTAATATTTCAAAAGCATTTCAAGGATATTACAAGATCTCTTTAAATATTGCAAAAATGTTTTAAAACTATTAAAGTGTCGAAGTTATTCGTAATAATGTTGATGCAACGTTAAAAACTATTTATATATTAGAAAACGTTATATATTACTAAATATCATTGAAATAACGTTCTGTTAATAATTTTTTGCTTACGGGATAGTTATCATTCCCTCGAATTAGAAAACATAACTAATTTTCAGATCAATCTACGCCTATTAGGGTAATAAAATATCTTCATAGTTTTAAATACTTTTTTCCAACTTTATTTCTCTGGTTTATTAAAATTTCAGGAGACATAATAAATTCTCAAATCAATTTGCGCATCAAAGTACTAATAAAAATGATTTTTATATTTTAAAATATATTCTTTTTAATTTATTACGTTTTGTAATACTTTCTTTTAAACTAATTTATTAAATTATTTAATAAATTACCTTTAATTAATTAATAATAATTAATTTCATAACTAAATATCATATTAATAAATATTTAATAATTTAATAAATAATTAATTCCAACAATATATTAAAAATGTATTATTCTATTAAATAAAATAACACATGAAAAATGCACAATAAATTAAAAATAAGTCTACTTAAAAATATGAAGACACGTCTTTAATTTAAAAATTACTTTCTTTAATTTTTTATTAATATATTCTTTTTAATTGTTTTTACGCATGCTAAAGTTTAAATAAAATCTTCATACTTTTAAGCACATTTCTCTTTAATTTATTGAGATTATTCGTGAATCTTCGTGCAAAGCTGTTACGCGCGCTTTTAGCCAAGATTGTAATTGCATTTTTTCTGCGCTCATTAACGCGATACGCGATATCAATGGCGATAAGGATCAGACTCATTTAGACCAGCATCTTCGAGCCTCGTGCAGCACGGTTTACGTGATTTCTTGAAGCGCGACGCGCTTCGTGCGTTAATAACTTTCGCGTGAGAAACGATAACGCGCGAGTTCCTCAACTTCCACCGGAGAGGAGTCAAGGGGGCCTGAAAACAACGACAAAATACCACTTCTCGGTGCATTCCTGATCAATAGGAAAACTCGCCGGACGGCCGATAAGTCGCACTGAAGGTGGACGTCGCGAAATCCGCAATGAAGTTAATACGTTAACTACCAAGCACAGCAAAAATCAGTTACTGTAAAGTAACGGTGAAGTAATATTTACTTCACCAGCAGCGGATAATGACGAGTGATGGGGAGTAACGCTATTAACGTTTCTCCCGAAGTGGAATTTTCCTCCTTCTCCTCCTCCCCTTCAGAGCGTCGAGGCATTAATCATATTTTAACGTCGTGATTTTTGCACAATTAAGATCTTCCCGTGTCGAGTCGCATACTTAATCAGACTTAGCGAGAAAACGAAATTTCGAAATGAGAATGCGCGCCTTTTACAAATGAAAAAAAGTACTTAACGCCGACTCTCCTCAGTTGAATTAATTAGTTAAATTAATTCGCGAGAAACGTGTGATTATAAATAGTGAAGAGTGTCAGATTTCTTGACGGAACGTCGATCATCAATAATGAAGGTTGTGTCCTTTGGAATTACCCAATTCTAGAATAATGCAGAAATACAGGAAGTCGCGATGATTCCCATGCAAATACGCAATCTTGTCTCATAGATCGACCTGCGTCTTTATCTTTACGCGCATAATTGAATGTGTTGTCGATACTCGAATCTGCTCAAATCTCTTTCTGTTTCTTTTTTTGTTTGCGCGTATACAGCGCTCCACCCCGTAATGTTAATTTGACCAATAAATTCTTTGAGCAATTTAGAGCTAATTTTCCGCAGTAAAAACATCGAAATATTAATAGTTTCTGAGAATATTCGGGAAAACAAAGCTTTCCATCAAATCTTAAACGACCAAACAGATAGTAAAATTATTTTCTTCGATTAATTTCAAGACTTGACCTTACTAGAAATTTACTTGGGGTCTTAGTTACAAACAGAATTAGGCATCAAGATATTCTTTGACTAACATAATTAGCAAATCAAAGTTAATCAATCGTTACGTATAAAATCACAAAAAATAATTTCATTGATCGATTAAATCAATTATTAATCAAATATATAATGTAATTGATTATATTCTTAATAAATAATTTCATTAATCGGTTAAATTATTTGTGTTTGCATATATGATTAATGTTGATTGTCTATTTGTACATTATTTTAGGCAAAGAACATTTTAATCAATTAATGCGCAGCTCTTTGAATACAAAGGTTGTTGAAAATTAAGGAGTCGCTATCAGTAATGATTATATATATATATATATATATATATATATATATATATATATATATATATATATATATATATATATATATATATATATATATATATACACACTGTAAATCCGAGTGTGTTATTTTTAAACACGTAAGTGTATAATTGGCTGAATCTTTTTTCATGTTTCTTACCGTCTCAAGTCGCGCCATTTAACACGCTCAAACGTATAAAATTCTAATTTATGCATCATAAACGTGTTGAATAACGTGATTTAAAACCGCAAGAAACGTGAGAAGAGTTTCAGCCAATTACACGCTTATACGTTTAAGAATAACACACTCGGATTTGCCTCAGTGTTACCTCGACATTTTTGATGAAAAAAAATTGTCTCCAAATTGCTCAGAAAATCTTTAGATAAAATTGAGTTCGCGAAGTCTGGGATTTTTTTAATTGATTTGCGCCTCCCTAGTAATTCCCTTTGGCCAATCACATCTCTTTTCACGTTATATTTCAAATCCTATGAAAATTTCAAACATCAATAAAATGTGATAATAAACAGATCACGAAAAGCTCTTGCATTTATTCATTAATTTCATGCGAAAAATTAATATTTGCAATTAATACAAGACTTAAGACATCCGTTTAACCCCATTGGGGTTACTCAATCTTTTCGGTGGATCGTAGGAAATTTATACACTCACGGATTAATCCGACGTTATCGAGTTTTTGCGCACGATCCTTGAAGGTTCCCAAGGATCGCTTTTTATCTCAGGTCGCTAGATAAATCGTTGTGCAAGCGGCGGGACGTTCATCGCGGTTGATCACGTAAATAGAAATTGATGCGAGGTGCGTATATATTCGGAGATCTCTCGTAAAATTCACGTTTCCGAAACACGGACTTCTTTGCGAAATTACTCGCTGGATAGTTCACGGTCGAGTTCACGCGCGCCGGGTCATTCTAATTCAAAGCCCGAGGTCGCTAGTTAATCTCGACAAGCAGATGAAGACACGCCGTAATAAACCTCCGAGATAATATACGCTCGCGCGCTAATGAAATCTTTTCGGCCACACGGTGGGAGTATTTCACCTTAGATAAATCCTTTTCACGAGCGTGACGACCAAAAAGATAGTATTTATTGCAAAACCGTAGATCTTTTCAGTCACAACATATTTCTCATCATATTGCAATTAGGAGATATTCCTTTTATTTACTACACATACACCAATCACATGAATCAACGGTATAAGGAGAAGGGAGGAAGAGAGATAAGTAGTAATCAGTAGTAGAGTAGTGACTACTGTGTACTAACTTGCTCTACTTACTCATTCCTAAATATGTCCAATCGGAAAAACGCGTATTAATTAATGCGATGCCAATGAGAGCCCGATAAAATACCTTAAGAATCGCCAGGAATAATAATTGACGTACTGATATACTTGCTTCGCGAAAACGTAACGATTCACGAGCAAATATGAGACGTGCGAGAGTCTAATAATTGCCAGGAAAAACAAGAACATTTTATGGCAATCGTCGACAGTCGTCGCTCATTGATAAAAATTCTAGCATTTGGTAATCGAGGAACCTACGACAATCAACGTTTTCAAGACATCTCCACATTTTCGAGATGACCTAAATCACATTAGAACAAGCACCAAGGTAACGCAAATCTAACAAAATTGACATTTGCAATCTAACAAATCTCGCAATTGCTGATCTGTGCATTTATTAGTGTCGCTTGGTCACATTTCTCTCCACGTCCTTTTGCAAATCCTACCTAAATTTTTGTTAAATCCCATCGAAATTTCCAACGCCAATGTAAAGAGTGATTACGAGAAAAGGAGTGATTACAAGAAAATTACGAAAAAAGGAAAGTTCATATGTATTCATTTATCCATTAATCTCTGCGAATGTAACCAAGATAACCAAGATAGTAATGAAGCGTTCACGTATCGAATCGCACTTTATCGTTGCACAGGTCGTTTGCACGTCATAAATCCTCGCTGCATCCGTTGCACCCAATGAACAGGCGCATCCTGATTGCAGAAGGGAACTGTGTCGTCTAAAGACCAAGATAGAAAGGTGTACAGAAAGAGCTTGAATTTATTTCCGACAAATCTATTATTTTTTAACAAATAGATTGAGCAAATCTTTTCCAAATAACAAATTAAACTCGCATCTTCTTTAATCGCTTACAAAGAGAGATGAGATAAGTCTCTTCAGATGAAAGAAGTAAGACTTGTTTTGGTCCTTTAATCGAAAATCAACTGTATCATTGCAAAATGAATCTTTTGCATTGTAAATTTTAACTTAGGAAAGCAAAATTGTGAAGCTTAAAATGTAAACACTTTTTATAACCGCAAGTTTCTATATAAAATTATCTTTACGACCTTCAGACGTATTTTGCAATGCAATCTCGAGTTTCATAATTTATCATCGCGAAATGGTTTTCATACATAGTGCTTCGATTTAAAAAGGCAAAATTGTAAAACACGACGTAAAAGCTTTTCATAATTATAAATTTCCATTTAAAATGGCTTTTACAGCCATCATGCGTATTTTGTAGTGCAATTTCGAGTCTCACAATTAGCTTATTATCGCGAAATGCTTTTCTTACATTTTGTGAGTTTTAATTTAAAAAAGCAAATTTGTGAAACTCACGATGTATAAGCTGTTCATAATTATAAATTTCCATTTAAAATGACTTTTACAGCCATCATACGTATTTTGTAATAGAATCTTGAGTCTCATAATAAAATGTCTTTTTTACATTGTAAGTTCCAATTTAAAAAAGGCAAAATTGCAAAACTTATAATATAAACATTTTTTACAATTGTAAGTTTTCATTTAAAATGATTTTTACAACTTTTAGACGTATTTTTTAACGCAATCTCAAGTCTCACAATTTATCATCGCAAAATGCTCTTCTTACATTTTGTGAATTTTAATTTAAAAAGGCAAAATTGGGAAACTTACTACATAAAAGCTCTTCATAATTTCAAACTCCGATTTAAAATAATTTCTACCAACTTCAGGCGTATATGTTACAACGCAATCTCTCTGTCTGATAATTCTATCTATTTTTACAACATGCTATGCATAATTCAATCGGCGTGGCCGCGTTGAAAAAATCGAGTTTTCAAACAGTCTCATATCGAGAGTAAACCTCCGACACTTTATCCGGTAGAAGCAACCGGTGAAGGTCGCACGGGATACGATCACGACCTTTTCTGTGGTTGTTGTATCAAGCCCCTTCATTCAGCGGAGAATTAAATACTAAGCGAAAGGTTAGCCTCACGAGAGACGAACTTCATTCATAGATAATTGCCGTGTCCCGAGAGTTATCTACTGCATTCGCGGTCAGATCGATAAGAACATTACGATGGACGCGAGAAAAGTGCATCGCTCGATTTCGCCGCTCCCGGCAGGACCGTTTCTTAATTAGTCCTGACGATAGCCGGCAGCAACGATCTAAGGTCACGCGAACCATGATTTCGACCTTTCTAGAATTATGCACGGAACCTTAAATACACAGTGGAAACGAGGAACGCGAGAGAGCCGCGAGTTCTGTGCATCTTCTGCGAGACTGTCGATACGAGACATCTGAGAAATACTTTCCTTACTTCTCGTATCTTGTGCTCTCTGAAGTACTACGAGTACATTCTTCAGTTAGTATATTATTTTTGATGGTTCAATTATAAATATAGCAATGCAATCAGAAGATCTCCCTGATTGGATGAGTCAATTCGTGTTATTGAAGCATTTTGCGAGCACACATACGGAAAAAAAGGTTTGGTTGATTTAACCAAATATCTGGTCGAATATGAACGATTCAGAAATTCCGATTGAAGTATTCCGAATTCTGTTTAAGTTAACAAAATTTTTGGTTGACTAACCAAACATATCTGTTAAAACCAGATATTCGTTCATATTCGACTAGATATTTGGTTAATTCAACCAAACCTTTCTTTGCAGACAATTCTATAAAAACAGATTCTTTATTTTAAATTAAGAGTTGCTTTTCATATGAGACAACTTCAAGTCACCGTCTATCGACTCTTTCAGCGCGGAGCACTTCACAGCTAAACAATCGCTGAAGAAGTAATACTTTGAGTTGTCGTAAAGTAATTGTTAAAAAAACAAGAAATCGTTAAAGAACAATTCTCTAAAATATCGAGAAGCAATGAACCAAGCCAAATGAGAAATTTTATTACTATTGCTAAAATATGTAAAAGAACATGGATATAAATGCTTATTGCAACAGTTGGTAGTTGTTACTAGTCGATAAGCCGAAGAAGATGCATCCATACCACTCAGAAGATTAATCATCAATTAGCCACGCACGTACTTGGGAGATTCGAGGAAAATCCGTCGGGTAGAAATCGGAACGGATTTTTTTCCCACGTATGATTGGCGCCTACGCGTCTGAAATCATCACACGCGACGAGTCGGCTCGCGATCGCAGAGAAATTTCTCACGCACCGAGCTGAGACGATACGATCCTTTTTCGCGATCATGTTTATTCCGCCCGCATTAGAGTCTCATCAGACTTCATAACAATTCGCCATCGTTCGCGTCTAACATAGGCATTTTGAATAATAATGAATCGAGCGTGTCTTTCAAGTAAAAGAGAAGATAAAAGTAAAATTGCAATAAGAAAGCATAATAAAAACAGATAAAACATCAATTAAAAAATTTAAAAAAAAATCAACGTGATTATTTATGAAACAGTAAAGTAATGTTTTGCTCAGTTTGATCTGATCTACATATACACAAGACTTTCCCCATCGTCAGACACCATATATATGTTTCACAGTGAGTTCACAAATTTGTGCTAGTATTATTTAATTTATATTTCTACATGTAACAACTACATGTATACTCACATTTGAGATTCCTCAAAGGAAAAAAGTGGAAGACCAGAAGGGACTCCATTAAAGTGGAAGAGCTTGTAAAATTCTCAAATGTCACAGACGTTCCTCAACGCATCATTTTCGAAGGGAATATCTCGGTGGTAAATCTGGCGGTAACACGCACAGGACGTTTATCTCCGATTTTTATTAAGCGCTCGCGCTCTCTACGACGGTGTCGCAAACCATTATAAACTATATTGACAGCGGAGAAAAAGAAAAGCGACAGTTAAGAGATGTACAAACTCCGTCGTCAAACTAATCATATTCCCGCGTGATTAGGGTTACGGCATTCTGCGACGCAGCTTCGAGACTCGGCGAAGAATTCGTCGATGGATTCTAATTGCCTCCGCGCAGATGCATCGCAATTATTTATTGATATCCAAGGACTCGTGTCAGAATCACGAGATGATTAATTTATGTGCGATAATTAGGGTGATAATTATGCACGAGCTGGAGAGAGCTTATTATTCATTGATATTTTATAATAATACTTGACGTTGCGCCGGCAAAGTGTGTCTCTCAAAGGGCGCGTGGCCTTCGGGAAAATTATTTCCTACACTTTCGGCTAATTAGTCTCTCTGAAATCACCGTATATTTTTGTATATCGTACGTTCGATAATGATACGTGGTTTCTAGAAACTCTCCGCGATCAAACAGCGACCACTTCGCGGAAACGAGCGTGGAGTGCGAAGATTTCTCTGGCGATTACTACTCGCTTACCCGTTAGCAAACAGCCCAGGTACTTGCGACAAGTACTTGCGCCATTGGTACTAAACTTTTATTGGGCCTCACGGTAGCATCGGCGCGTCGACTCGGTGCACCTCGCGGCGTAATGCAAGTCGACGACGAAGCTCGTCGCGTAATGTTTGCGATGACCCGACGTCGATCGTCCGGCATCATTGTGCCTAGGCATTCCGGGCTCGACGAGTCGGCAGGATTCGAGAGAGTAAATGACGTTAACGCGGCGCTTTTACGCAACAAAAATCCGCCGACTTTTCTCCCGACTTCGTAGCGAATTCAAGGAGCAAGATCGATCATAAAACTCATATTATTATTCAGTAAAATAAAAAACGAAGGACTTCCATATATATATATATATATATATATATATATATATATATATATATATATATATATATATATATA
>NW_022639485.1:2440885-2459220 GCF_010583005.1 Odontomachus brunneus | reverse complement strand
CCATATATATATATATATATATATATATATATATATATATATATATATATATATATATATATATATATATATATTTTTTTTTTTTACAGCTAATGCATTGATGCTGGAAAATAATTGCGAACGTCTGCGCAAACTACTGCACACATTTATATCAGGAAGACGAGATAACGCAAGTGTGAAATATAACGTTGACGGATTTTACACGTATGAGGTCACTGAAATGGGTGATGGATATCGGTGGGATTGCGCCGTGCGAGAAAATTCGAAGAAGAATGTTCCAATTTGAACGCATTATACTACTCTGATTTCATCCTTTGAAGTACAGGACCCTCGAAAATTCGGATTCTGATAAAATATTCATGTCATATATCTAGAATGACAACCCAAGAGATCATTCCTTATGAAATTAATTTCTTCTATCTTATTCTGTTGGAACATACTGAAATCGTTTTTGTTTGATTTAAGATTCACTAATATTATTGCTTGTTAAGTCATCCTACTTCTAAAAATATTGAAAAATTCAAAAATAATCGAAAATTGAATATATTTTCCGAGATATTTTATCCCTTTTAACCAATATACGAAATTTCTTATATAAAGTATTTACCTTTTTCAATTATCTTGTCCTAAAAGTTTTGTATATGCAATGACGAAAAATCGATACACTGAAAAGTAAGAATATTTCAAGAAAGTTCCCAAAAATATTAATGTCAAGCAGAGTATTTAAGATATATGCTCAAAACAACCTTTAAATGTTAATTCCATAAGAATATAAATAGTTGAATTTGAAAATTAAAACAGAAAGAAGATTCTCAGAATATCTTATCAAAGTTAATGATAAAATCATGTTCTCAACTTGGAGACTGTCTTCGAAGACATATGTAAGACGAAATATATGCGTCAGAACGTTTATTTCAGGACATTCTCTTAGATTGTTCTGAGAAAATAAATGCATATCTTATGAAAGCGTTTTTGAGATATTTGATTCCTGATTGGGTAGACAATAGAATTTAAGCGAAATGGACACAAAACGGCGGAAGGACGAATTTACGATAACGAAAGCGTATCGCAATGGACGATCGATGGTCGATCGATCGCGAATTTAGGATCACTTTCCGTTCTTATGTTGGAGCGCAGGAAATTTATGACGAAGTCGCGTTCGCTGCCGGATCGATATTCATCGGCGTGGCCGTGGCTTCGTTGCTTAATTATATGACTGGATGGGAATGTAAGACTAAACTGGTCCCATTGGCATTTCGTACGTCAACGCCGTTTCGGTAACGTCGGACATCGCAGCGTGGAATGTCCCGACGGGGCGAGTTGCTCAACATCCTCCCGCGTAAAGCATCGTCTACAATGAGAACTTAAGCCATAAAATTTAAGCTTTAAGCCCTAAGACGTAAGAAGTTGACCAATCACAGTCAATTATAAGAAAAATAATCGATTGTGATTGACCAAATTCTTACGGCTTAGGGTTTAAAGCTTAAATCTTACGGTTTAAATTCTCATTGTAGACGACGCTTTAAAGGACGCAAAAGGCGCCACGTCATATTACTGTTGTAACGGATCGTAAGTTGATCTAACGTTCGATCGAGCTCGACTTATGCAACCGACATTACAGATTTGGCCCTGAAAGGTTATTGCTCTTCACGTTGCTGTTCTTGCAAAAGTGAAATTTCTCCCGCAAATAAGTCGAACAAAGTGTTATTGCCCATACGACTCCTATCTTGATCCAATCTCTACTCATTCCATTAACAGCAAGATTTTATCTCTAAATAATTATAAAATACACGTTGTTAAATTTTACTACGATGAAAATAAATTTTTACATATAAAATTATATATATTTAAGATTATATTTTAAATATTATTTCAAATTATATAAAATATATAATTTTATGAAAAATTACACACACATAAAATAATTTTTAATTATGTTAAATAATATTAAAAATCACAAATTAGTGTCTGTTTTAATTAATATTTAAGTAATTTTAACCCTTGCAGAATCCGGGCAATTTTTGCGTGACATTTTCAGTCTTTGAACTGAAAACTGGGACATTTTCATACATCAAATTATAGACTAGTAAAAGTAAAAAAATTAGTCAATGGACTTAAAAAATATAACACACTTACTATGTCTATTATAGTGGCTTCTCGAATTGCACGATTTTTTCAAATTGATTACTTTTGTTGTTTAATCATACAAAAACCTTCTTTTTCCATTAAGAATCCTCAAAGAATATAAATTTATTACTTATTTTTAAATTTTACTTACTTATTTTTTAATTACTTACTTACTTACTTATTTACTTACTTATTTTACTTACTTATTTTTGGATTAAGGGGATGCTGGAATCAATGACGAAGTCGAACAATGTTGATAATGCAGAGACGATCGTCACTAACATAATCACGCTACCCGTTTTGTAATAAAAAAAAATTCAAGCCTTATAGGTGCTTGAAATTAATTAAGAAATAGTTTTTTTCGGACCCAATGCGATTTACATCTATGTGCATGCAATCTACGTAAAGTGACGCTTTGTGTCTACTATGAGTGTCTAAATTGAGTGCTCACCATTGCGCGTCGTCCCACGGTGTCCAAAGTCCACCAGCCATCCTGTCGCTGCATCAGACACTGCAATGGTCCTTGCGTCCCACCTCGCCTGTAATTCACTCTCGACCACGGTAATCTAACGGAGGTTTCACGAAAAATCCCGTCTCTCTTCGGAGATACACTCCGAATTGCGAGTTGCGTATGAAATATCGCGAACTGCGTCTTCGAGGAAATGTCGGCCTTTCGGATAAACGACGAGTATGTGCGGCGAATTCAGCAACGGTCCGATCGAGTTGTAATGCATCACTTTGATACACACGCGACGCGAATCGCTTACGAAGAAAACGGAATCCGCGAGCGAAGGAAATACGCGACGCGAATCGAAGGTCGATCTCGCGAAATCTTTCGACGCGTGGGCGAAGTAATCTGTGTGAGATTCTCACGTACGACACGGAATATCCCTAATGTAACGTTTCGATGGTGCAGCGTAGTAGGCTGCAATACAACTCCGCAATATTTTTGCGGATAACAGCTCTGCAATACTTTTGCGAAGACAATTCCGCAATATTTTCTACATATATATGGTTAGGTTTTCCGTTAAATATGATAAAACAAAGCAACACACATTCATGTAAGTTCTGTATATATAAGAAATACGAAAAGAATAGCGTGATTATGTTAGTGACGATCATCTCTGCATTATCGACAATGTTCGAGTTCATCATCGACTCCATTATCCCCTTAAGTGAGTCGATGTTAACGAGAAGTGCAATAGACGCCGCGACAAGTACCGGCTATGTGTATCGAAAATTAAAGAAATTGCTTTCTAATAATGTACTCACGATACATCCCGACGATCGCACATCGCTATTTCCGCACTCCCGATACTTATTTCCGCGCCAGGCTCACATTTGATAGATAAAAAATGCGTAGAACGCGGAGCGATGTCGATCGCGATGTGTCAGTGGAGGCTGCTCGTCGCGAAAAGATCGATATCCAAGATGGCCGTGCAATCACCGACGCAGTGCCGAAAGTGCGCGCCAAAACGTGAACGATGTCGCGGTTCGACAAGGACGCACTCTAGTAGGTACGCCTCTCTCACTCTCGCTGGCGGACGACCGCGCGAGATCCGACGTCGCGTATATCTCTAGCGTCGTTTTGTCTTTCTCTTTTCCTCGGATTATCATCGCGATTCTAACTCCTCATTAATAAATCCGACGATCGTCCGATTCTACCACTACTTGAGCGAGTCGATGTTAATGACAAGTGCAATAGACGCCGCGACAAGCACCGGCTGTGTATGTCGAAAATCAAGGGGATTGCTTTCTAATAACGTACTCATGATACATTCCGACGATCACACATCGCTATTTCCGCACTTCCGATACTTATTTCCGCGCCAGGCTCACTTTTGATAGATAATACATTAAACATAAATTTGAAATTATATAAAATATAATTTTATAAATTAAAAATATTTTATGTAAGTTAAACTTATTTTATAAGTTAAAATTATCTTTCATTATAAAAAATTAATAACTAGTAGTTCACTCGTAATTTCAGAGTTATGTTCTAAAAACAAAATACAATATCTCGCAGATACATTAAATATAAATACATTAAACGAAAGCATTTTAAACGTGTTTCAGGCACGTGTAAAAGTTGTAAATTTTCCAAAAACGGGCCGGCTTTACGAAAAAAATCGACGCAGACGTGACATTACTTCACGCTGTTGCGCTCAATATCAATATCAGTCATCTTCAAACCGGCGATCGAGTTTTTACTCATTTGTCGTAACGCGATATAAATCATCGTGCCTCGATACCTCCTCCCCGACCACCTGTCTTACACCGAAATAACGACATTGTGCCGTAAGCTCGTTTCCACGAGACGCCATTCATCACGCCGCCGTCGAACCTCGCATAATTTACGCCCATGTTATGCACCGGTCGGCTGTGCGGGGGCCCGGACGACATCGGGCATTCTTCTCCCTTTTGATCGCGCGCCGTATCCTTGAGTCTCGCGCGCGAAATCATCGTCCCCGGACGTACGTCGGGATCAGGGACGAACACGGGAGTCCTTCGCGCCATTCAGCATCCGCGGCGCGCGCCCGCGCCGGCGGACCTTTGGAACACCGCGGATGGCTCCGTCCTTCTTCTTCGTGGTAAGAGATTCCCACTCTCACTTTCCTCATTCCACTCTCTCTTTCTCTCTTTCTTGCTCTGCCTCCCTCGCTCGCCATTGCGATCACTCTCCCTCTCCCTCCGAGCCTTTCCAAGCCGCCAAACTCCCTTCCACCTGCGTGTGTGCGTGGAAGAAGAAGAAGAAGAAGAAGAAGAATTACAGCATCCTCCCGCGTATGTCTCGCTTGGCGATAATCGTCATGGACCGAACGCTCCCCACCAGGCAATCGGGTGAATCCTATAAATGCCCTCCACGTTGCCCGCAGACGAAGAAATCACCTCCCGGGACGCACGAGCTCTCCCGCGCGAGGCATGTGTTCGTTTTAGAGTGTCCGTTCTATCTTTTTTTTTAGTTTTTTTTTACCTCGGTTTTCTCCTCATCAGTGATTAGCGCGGCGATCGAATCATGGTAAGTAGCAGTGCATTACGAATGACGTGAATACAAAAGTGACGTGAGGGGCGAGAATTAGGCGGAGGCATCGAAGGGCTGGTGCATCTAAACGCGCGAGAGAGGGTTGCGCAGAGTGAAACAGTGAGACAAAAGTACAGTGAACAAGCTGGTGAAAAATCGCAAACTGACAACCGAGCGATCGTACTGGTCGTCGTGCCCCCGCGCGTGTTCCAAAAGGTCCTACATCCAAAAAGAATTTAAGCCTTGTCTTTAGCGAAATCCACTTGCACATGGTCTCAAGCAAATTCTTCGCGAAAACTAAAAACAATTATATTCTAAGCAAGATGTTTAAACATGCTAAAGATGGCTTTGAATTTCCTGTTCGATTCTTAAATCTATAGGGAACAGTAGAAATAATCGATTTTGCCAATTTATCCGGTAGCCAACTAGCATCGGTTTCCTCTAATATTCTTATAGTTGAAGGAACTCCATCTCTTCTACGAGCACAAATCTACAGCACAAATTTCGTCCTTTAGTTTCTAATAGAAATTCCTTCTAGTAAGAGAGCTTTCTGCTTCAAATAAATATCAATGATATGAGATGAGATTGAATCAATTCCCTTGATTCAAGAGAGAAAAAATAATATTTGATATTTGGTATAATATTTGGTAGATTTCCCCGATTAATAAAATTATTTAGGCATATATACAATTATTTTAAATTAATTAAATTAATATTTAAAATAATTAAATTAACTTAAAATATTTTAATATTTATTAATATTAATTAATATTAATTATTAATATTTTAAATTAATTAAATTAATTATAGATTGGAATAATATCTAGTAGATTTCCATTTCATTAGGAGAGAAATATTCTTTCAAAGTAAGATTTTTTTACTTAGGATATGAGATTACAGAAAGCAGCACTCCGCAACTTCCCTTTGAGGATGTTAGAATATTCTCCTTTTGGTTTTAAACAAATCTTCTTGAGGCCATATGTAACAGGATTTTGCTGAGAATAAAATTATAATTTCTTGGAATTTATAGGAAGTGTTGGACATTAAGTCGATGAAAACGTTCCTTGACTAAAATGATCGGCCAGTTAGTAATCAAAATTAATCAATCATATATGTAATCACAAATAATTTAATCGGTTGATGAAATTAATTATTAATTAGTATATAATCAATCACACCACACGAACTTTGATTAATAACCAATTGCATCAATCGATAAAATCGTTTGTGGCTTTATATATGACAATTCATTAATTCTGATTACTGATTTGCCGGTTATTTTAGTCGAAGAAAATTTTCATTGATTAATGCCCGACACTTAATGTCCTTAAGACTCCTGCGTTCTCACCGCAGCCATCTTAATTAAAGACGTCAAAAGAGCGAGAAAACTCTTGAGAATAGGATACGACGGTTATTAAAAGGTTATGTCCATAAAACGACACTTGTGATCGAATAAGCGCATTTGTAAAGTATTCCGAAAACTTTCCTTTTACTGTAGCAGTCGATAAATAGCCGATAAACTTCACGTGACAAAATCATAAGGAAAATTAGGCTAAAGAGAAGTTGCGTGTGACGTTAATTTTACGGTTATTTATCGATTATGTTAAAAGGAAAGTTCTCGAAATATCTTACAAAAGTGCTCAATCGATCCCACGGATCACTTAATGGACACATCCTTTTATTTCAGCATATTTCGCAAGAATTTTGGGCATGCGTTTCCTCGCTTCTGACGTCATCAAGCGAGAGTTCCGCAGCGGGGGACCGGAGCCTATTGATTCTGTAACTTCTAACGGTAGTCGGTCGTTATCATCACGTTGTCGCAGCTTTTCTACCGTTATGTCTTTTCTGCGTTATATTTGTAGAACGACAACACAACAATAACGACACTGTTCAAAGTTGCAGAATCAGAAGACAGGAGTCTTAAAGGCCATCTACAATGGGATTGGCAGTAGTCAATGAGACGTAAGCAGTAAGCAAATTGACCAATCACAGTTGATTATTCTTGTAATAATCGGCTGTAATTGGTCAATTTGCTTACTGTTCATGTCTTACTGCATATTGCCAATTACATTGCAGATGGACCTTTAAAGAGCCTTGCACCCCCATGAGAAACACACCGCGCTAACGTCGCGTCTCGCGGAAAGTAAAAAGCAACAGTGATGGTCCTGTTTCCACGTTTGGAAAGGTGCTGACGACACTCGGGGAACTTATATAATGACAGCAAAGTGATGCCCCTTTCCCTCAAGGAAAGTTCAATCTAACGTCCTCTATACTTGCGATTTTCGGAGATACACACACATCCCATTTATCAAATTTAAATCCCTTTAAGAAATATAAATAAAGTTTTATTTGTTTGATCGAAACTTGCGCCGAGATTCAGCTTCAGATTCTATTCATTTCTTTCTTTTTTCTCTCGACAAAAGAAGAAAGTATATTTTTTTTTAGTTTCACGAAGATTACCGCACGTTCTCTTGCTGTCATTATATACGACTTTTTTTTTATTTTTACATAACGTTCTGTACCTTAAGGTCGCGATTCCGATGCGCCGCGACAGCGAGAAGAATCCGCGGTAGAAAGTAACGGACGCGCGGCGGCGATGCAGCGGCGATGCACACACATCGGCGATAATTTATTCCGCATACACTCTCGCGAGAACGACGAGCCTACGGTCGGCCTCGCGCCTACGATTTTCGAATGTCGCGCTCGTGTGCGCTTTCCTTTCTGCAAATCGGTTTTTTCGCCCACCGTCTACTATCCACAAATAAACTCGCAAGTGCACGCTCCTCTCGCGGAAATCAACAGACGCCCGCACACTGTGCTGCAATCGCAAATGTTACGAGTTATCGTCATCGCTCCTCAAATCCGCCTCATCGTTCGCGTATTTCCCGAAACTCTCTTAAAAGAAAACATCTACCTGTCCTCGAAGAGTCCCGTTTGAAAACGACTTAGTTATCGCGACGGGAAGCTATTGTTCACGGATAAATTTTGTTCTATTTCCATTTCTTTACGTTTTTAAAATTCTATTTAAGTTCTCTCTAATCTAATCAAATTCAAATTAAGTCAAATTAGAAGTCAATCGGACGATTGAATTTAGAAATATCGTGTACACGATCAGTGCACGTTTCAGCAAAGGAACTTCGCACGAGACATCTTTATAACTCAACTTTATTTTTTGGTATCTTTCAAAACCATTTTTACAAAATTGTTATCAAGCTATATAAACTATATAAACATTGTAAATAAAAAAAGTGCTTATAATTGATAGCAGCATTTCAAAAATTGGTGAATTCTGACATTTTCTCCAGCGCTTCATGATGACGTGACCTCTTAATAGTAGCGATCTATTAGTGACGCAATTTGCAAATACAGACAGTGTCACTGCAGGTAAATCGTATGAAAGCCATTAATTCCATCGCCACAGATGCAGAAAGTTAGACTTGGTTAAACTTGCAAAAAAAACAGACAATTTTTCCGACAAATGTACATAGGAATATTGATTCAAAATTGTTTCATACTTTTTAGGATTTTTGAAGTTTGACTTTGGAAGATATTTATTCTCATTTCTTTACGATTGAATATCTTAAGAGCTCCAATACTATTTGTTTTCGCAACTCTCAGTGACAGTATTGTTGTTGTAAAACGTCTATTCGTCGCGTAGCCACTGTGATATGTAATTTTATTATCATTAGAAGGTCCCAGAATCTGGCTGGTAGAGTTATATTGTACGAACGAATATTTAAGAACTTACTGAACGCGTGTATCTTTCTCTGTCTTTCTCCCTCCCTCTCTCTCGCTCTCTCTTTTTCTTTATACGACTGTCTCAGTGAATAAGAGTTCTGCAGAATAGCCTTTCCTTAACTGAGAAGTCCAACTTGTTCACATTTAAATACTCCCCTTCAAAAATCCCCGCGCATACTGTCGTCCACTCTGTCCGCAACGCGATCGCCGAGGAGACATTCTGCAAAAGCGCAAAACGCATCGATCTTCACCCGCGGAATATGCACATATTTCGCAAGTGCCGGCTCGTTCGTAAATTAACTCTAATGCAAGCTGACGACGTCGAGGTCGTGATCGCGGGTGGAAGAAAAAAATCGCGTTCGCTCATTAGCGGTTTTATGTAAGCCCTCCCGTTCATCGCGACGTACTCCACCGGGCTTGGGTGAAACACCTATTCTTGCTAAATGCGTGAATTAAAACGAGAACGCTCGGCCGATCACGTAACGAAGAAGTCCTCGCCCGGCAAAGGTCAGCCCCGCTCGGCTCTAACGCAAAAATTGCACGCCATCGAACACTGCTCGATTCGCGATTGCCATCAGGAGTCTCGAGGATCTTTCGTGGCGTAACACACAATAGCAACTTCTGCTGAAGCGGCTTACAAGACCTATTCCTGTTAATTCAACTAATACTGTGCTGGAACTTCGTTCCTTTTCCCTTCAATGCTATGTTACATATTTACTTCACTCTAAAGGCAAAAAGTGCAATCAAGCTCGGCTAACAAGATCAGACCTACACGGAGAAAAAGGTTTGGTTGAATTCATCATTCATGAACAAAAACCAAACGCATTTTAGTTGAAGGAAACACCCCAAAGAAGAATATAATCTCGTATTTATCGGAGTTCTCTTATATATTATCTCAAGAGAATTCTTCTTAAATTAAGAGGAAAATGTTTGAAGCACAATATTATCCCCTTTTACTAAAAAAAACTCTAGATAAAAATTTTTGCTTAAAATATAGAATTACAGAAAATATCACTTTGCAAATAAATTTCTTTGGAAAAGGAAGAAAGGATGTTAAAATATTTTTCTTTTAGTTAGAAGAATTCTCTTGAGGCCATATATATCGAGAGAGAAAAATACATAAAAAATTTTAAAAATTTATTCCATGGATACTAATAAGATATTCACTTAAATCTAAATCCTTTTATTTAAATATATCAAACAATTACTTTCACAAAAAGCTTTTTAAAATTTTAAAGGAATGACATTTTTTTATTTCAAAAATTATTTTATATATGTTAGTATAAATAAATGTGTGTTATATTAGTATTCATACTATGCGAATAATTATTTTTTTTATTTCTTAAATATTTTTTCTCGAAAAGTGTAAGAGAAGATTTCGCTAAAGATGAAATTGTATTGTCTAGGTGCACAGAGTTTCTTGTTTTCGTCAATCAAATTTGGTTCTAGAAATCAGAAAATCTGTTTCCTGCAATTAAAATGTGTTTGACTCGTGTCAGGTTAATTCACATTTTTCTTCGTGCACAATCTCTCTCTTTCTCTCTTTGTCTCGCACATTTTTTTTTCTTCCGATTCCACTCCAACACGCCTTGTGCAAATGTTGATTTGTTAAAAACTCGGAAATCCCGACAAAGAACTCGATCTCTCAAACTTCTACTCAAAGTCTATTCAGTTCGAAACGTCACGCTCTCGCTCGCTCATATCACCCGAGTGGTGACTTCAACGCTCGGACATGACATGTAATTGAGATCCTCGGCTCGAGTCGATTACAAAGGAAAGACGGACGCATAATAAAGATGTTTGTGCTCGCTACGTCATTGGCACAATTCCACATGTCGTGCGAGAACGTCGCACTTATCCGCGACACTCATCAGCATTTAATACGTAATGGAAACTCATATACAACCGTTAACTGCAAGACCGCGACGAGCCTCTCGCGCGAAAGGTTTTTACGTTACGGGAAATATCGAGACCGACGCAACGCGGTGTGTTTTAATGGCTACACAAAATATTGCAGCAATTCTTTTTTGTAAACATAATTGAGAATTCTCTAAACTTTTTGGCCTGAAATTTTACTCAAAATAGAACGACAGTCGAGTCATTCGAATTCGAGTGATTTTTCACTTACACACACGGAGAGAATATTAGAATAGAATATTAGAATAAAAATTCCAAAATTTTACAGAAAGGAAGTAAAATTTTTGCAACGTTGGACCATGTAGAATTATAATCAGAATTATTATTATTATTATATTATATTTGTTTAAAAATGTTATGCACGTTGACTTTTTATTACAAAATTATTATAAATACTTGAATAACTTTTATATCGTATTTCAAGTAAATAGAAGAGACAGACCTAATTGGCAAAACCGATTATTTATAATATTTTATAACAAGTTATAAAATTAAAATAAGATTTTTAAACATACCAAAGATGACTTTGAAAATCTCACTTACTTGATTCTGAAATCTGTAAAAGAACAATAGAAATAATCGATTTCGCCAATTTACTCCGATGGCCAAATGGCTTCGGCTCTTTTATATTATCAAATTTATTATCTATAGTAATTTATATTATAATATTAATATTAATATTAATAGATAATAAATTTGATGATATAAAAGAGCCGGAGCCATTTGGCCATCGGAATAAATTGGCGAAATCGATTATTTCTATTGTTCTTTTACAGATTTCAGAATCAAGTGGGATTTTCAATTGGTATGTTTAAAAATCTTATTTGTTTAATTTTATAAATATTATAGATTATTATAATAATTAGAGAAATATATATATATTTTTTTTTTCAAAATTTTAAATATTCCAATTAATAAACCGATTTGATTTTATATCGAGTAGATTAATAATAGAAAGTTTCAATATTATTCTCGTAGTTGTTTGAAAGATAAACGGTCCAAAAAATTGCAGTCTCGATAAACAGCTATATACAAAAAAATATTCTTGTTTAGAAAATATCTTTATTGTTGACATTAAAAAAATATAAGATTAATGTTCGAATGTAATTATATGGCGTTGATGAATTAGTCTTCAATTAAGACGAATATAGTTAAATTAACGCAATCATTTTCTCATATATAACCAATAATATTAATATTCTTGTTTATTGATATTCTTACTTATATATGAGAATATGATTGCGTTAAATTGATTATATCGTCTTGATTGAAGACTAATAATATATAATCAAGAATATTAATATTGAAATATTCTATGAGAAAATAATTGTGTTAATTTGATTATATTTATCTTAATTCAATACTAATTTATCGTTATACATCATTTCTTAGAATACTCAAAGTTTTAAGATCCCAAAAAAGGAAAAGGGCCTGCACTCTTTTTGAGAAACGTCGTTTATTCGATATATCGCGAGGAATGAAGTCGCAACGCGTATAAGCGCGCGACGTTAATGAATCATTTGCACACGGCGCTTGCATCGAATTGTAACGATTAATCGACCGCGTTGTTAATGCGGCGTTAATTGCCCGCCTTGCGACACAATCGCAGCTTTCACCGACCTGTCCGCCGCCTGGCGCCCGTCTAATGTCAATGACTGTGTGTCGTTGATGCCTTGCAAAAATGTCGTAATTACTACCGAAGCATGCGCCTAGCGTGTTACGCAAAATCGTAAATCGCACCGGCAGATCCCACAAGAGGTGGAGGATTCTTTCTGAATCGCCAGATTGTTGCCCGTCGACAGGATGATGAATTGTCAGGCCGAGGATTCGTCACGTCTGCGGAGAGTCGATTCGGTGCCGCACATTTTACGCGCGTCCGCGGCCGCTACCGCGAAACGATTTGTCTTCGATCGTCGGTTCATCGGCACTGTGACACGCGTTATGAGTAACGAAGGATGGGCACGGCATTCCATCGACATTCCATAATTCGTTTCGCATGCTCAAACGATTTTTCAACGTTGATCCACTTTGTTTGCATTTTTTAAATCATTAGGTCGGTGCAAAAGATTTGTCATTGTTTGTCATTGTAGCCTGACTCGTAGGAAGTTTGAGCCTTAAAAGTAAAATAGTAAGACTGTGTTAGATGCCAAAACAAAATTATTGGCATAATTTAGAATATGATAATTGAGAAAATCAAAATTGAATAATTTCGTGTTCTCTACTTCACATTTAACAAATATGATAATGTTCTTAAATAGACTGTCAGATTATCACTACATGGAACGATCGATGCTGGAAACTCCAAACATTTTTTTTAATTACTTGTAGAAAGCAAATATACTGTATTGATTAAACATTTAATTTACACCATGCAATAATGTAAATTTTTTTGTTATACTAATGTAGCAACAAATCTACTAAAAGTTACACTCAAATTTTCATATTGCATTTTGCATGACAGATTGATTTGAGCAAATTTTGATCATTCTTTTTACACTTTTTTCATATTTCGATTTCAGTCATTCTATGAAATAAATATGAGTTCGATATAAATCACTCATAAAAGATACAAACTTTACAAATCGATTATCAAAGTTGCTACCAAGATTTATGTAAACTTGCCCACCTGGGAGACTTTTATAATGATCACAACGTGAGATAATTAATGATGGAAAAATTCCTGAATTTTTTAAATTATATCTGTGAGGCAAATATACCTTGTTGATTAATCGTTAAACTTACATCATACAGTAATATAATTTTTTTATTATATTAATACAGCAACTAATTTATTATAAGTAACATTCAAATTTTTATTTTACATTTTACGTGACACATTGTTTCGAGCAAATTTTTATCATTCTTTTTGTGTTTACTTGATTTAATAATGACGCACAGATAATAGAAAAAGGTATAAAAGTGTCTAAGTATGTATATGTATGTGTATCACGAGAATAAGTCATGAACTTCCATTGCTGTATTTTCCGAACATAGCAGTCAATAATTCCAAAATTTGTCATTTTATGAGACAGATACAAGTGCCATATGAATTATTCATAAGCGATGCAACATTTACCAAAAGAGTAATAAAATTGCTGACAATCTTGCGGACAGCTATTTATCTGTCCAAACAGACAGGTGTCTACAAATTTAGTAGCAATTTTATTACTCAATTTGTAAATATTGCATCCCTTGTGAGTGGTTCATATGATGTTCACATTTATCGCAAAGAATGATGAATTACTATCCGTGCAACATTCTGACGTTTTGCTTTGAATACTAACTATCTATGACGTGTAAAATCCAGTCGTTACCACAGTCGTTATGAAACAGAATTACTATCCGTGCAACATTCTGACGTTTTGCTTTGAATGCTAACTATCTATTATATGATGTGTAAAATTCTGATCGACAGCGTATATTAATTAATAATAATTTTTATACGGTAGTGAAACTAATAACTCCTTCGCACAAATTGCGCAAACGATCGTTCCGGTGAAAATTATCAATAAATAATCATGCGAGTTAGTGAAAATCCTTGGAGCTGGACCAAACGGTGACGACGTCGAAACCAACGACGCGGGTGAATTTACGACATTCGACACTTCGTAGCCTGACGACATTAAATAACGTGTTAACATAGAAATGCTGCTATTATTTCGACGGCTAGCCAAGCGACGGATCTCTTGATATAACCTCTCACTTCGCGACGATTTATAAATAAATACGCTCTTAAAGGAATGCTGAAGTCGATAAGAAACAAAAATATTGATAACATAGAGGCAAGCGTCATTAACACATTCACACTATCCTTTTCATATTTATTGTACATATAAATCTCACGTAAATATATATTACTTTGTTATATTATATGTAAGGAGATGCTGAAAACTTTACGATGAAATACTGACATTTTTCTATAAAGTTTACGTCGTATTGATTGCACAGAATTACAAATGCTTTTGCGCAATAAAAGTATATGCAAAAATAAATAGGAGTATTGGTCAATATGTAACGCGAAAATAAAATTTTGGTAAAATTTAGTAAAATCTCGCCCGGCAGTTAGCGTAATACTTGCCTGATCCAAAAGTTCCGCAGCTCAAACCGAATGTGTGGATGTTCCAAGCAGAAAAATTACTTTTAATTTGATTAATTTTATTATAATAAATATATGTAAGAAAATGAATTGGGGCAATGCATTGCAAAGACGTTTGTCACAATCCCGCTACTCTTTTTTATATACTTCTATATTTTATATTTCTTGTACATATACAGAATTTATGTAAATGTGCTTTGCTTTGTTTTGCCTTATTCGGAAAACCTAATCACACATATGTAGAAATCTTTCGACAAACTTTTCCGATATTCTTAAGCTTCTGAATTCAGATGCTAAAGTATAGCAATATAATCCTTCAAAATTTTTCTGTTTGGAACATCCACTCCTTCGATATGTACAAGCTACGGAACTTTTGGATTAGATAAATGTTACGCTGACAATTTAAGATTTCACACTAAAATTTTTGCATTTTCGTCACATATTTATAGAAAAATGTCAGTATTCTGTCGGTAAAGATTGCGACTGCAGCATCCCCTTAGCATGCTCACGAGATGCTCGCTTAGAACAAATGTGTACGTTTGCATGGCACAAACGCATCTTACGCAAACGTCCTGCAAGATCTTCCAAACCCGCATCGATTAATACTTAGAACTTTGTAAATTCGCAGGTGTCGGAAGAAATAGCCGATAAATTTCACAGTGTCTCTCTCGCGGAATTTATCGATCGCCGTCGAAGGAATTCTCCGAGTCTTCCTCGGGCCTGCCGCGAGGCGACCTTGAGAGAAACCGTGTATCCCCAAAACTGCAAAAGTGGATTGTTACACGTTGCGCAACGGAAATGTCGCGGGAGACGATTCACGCGAGATAAACACCCGAAATTATCGTAGAGATTTTCTCTTTCAAGGACCCCTGTCAAGAGATTTGTATCGTTAACAACGCAAAAATTCGCGGAAGGCGGGAAAGAGGGGCAGAATTATCGATGGGATTTCGCAACCAAACGATTACCGAAACGTGACTTTCGGCACTTCGCAAGTATTTGGGTCGCCCAACGACACCGATGCTCATCGGGATTGCGAAATTTTGTCATATTTTATCGTATTGCAATCGCGTTCCTTTCGGCATGACTCTTTGCCATTTTTCTTGCATGACGAACGGCGCACGTAGAAAGTTCGCCGTCTCGCGAGGCGCCATGTATGGTCTTGCTCTTTTCAATGTGTACACAGAGAGAAAGAATGTCGAAGAAATAAAATATATTATTTCTTCTCTCTCTTCTCTCTCTCAGTGGGTACTAATACTATATTTAGTTAAACCTAAATTCTCTTTTACTCGTACAGAATAAAAACAATTATTTTCATGAAAAGATTCTAAAGGAATATATATTTGCTTATTTAAACAAAAATTTTATTCTCAGAGCGGAAATACCCATTTATTTATTTTTATTTATTTACAGGAATACTCATCAGCACACAAAAAGAATAAAGAAAATTTATACATATATATACATATATATAAAAACTCTCTTTATTTACTTTTTCTATGTATTGATGGATATTCTTGTAAAGGAATAAAAATAAGTGATAGGCATTTTTGCATTAAAAATAAAATTTTTGTTCAAATATATATTTTATATATATATATATATATTTCTTTTTTATTTAATATATATAATATATTATAATATATTTATAATATATATAATATATTATAATATATTTATAATATATTATATATTATTATTATATTATAATATAAATAATTGTAATATAAAGTTATAATATAATATTAAATAAAATATGAGTATATCCTCTTAGATTATAAATGTATATAGAAAGAAAATTGAGAAAATATGTACATTATATTAAAATTAAATTTGAATAACGAATCACGATTAAATTCTACTACTGATTTTTCTGTAGACACACACATACTTATCCTTATAAATAACTATTTTTAGAAGTACTTATGCACACTCTGAATAAAATTTTTTTTATTTTTTAGATATTTTTACTCTTAATGTATAATATTATTCAGAGATAACAGCAAAGCACGTGCGCACATATCTAGCTTAAAACGAGCCTGCATTTAAAAAACCAAACAGACCACCTGATCAGCTGATGACATAACTCCGTTACTTTTATATCGCGATTTGAATGAGAGTAAGCAACTGGTGGCTCGAGACGTTATCGATGCGTAATGTAGTATCTTCGGGCGTATGATACGATCCACGATTCTTACGAAAGAGATGCAAAGTAGCGTTACGCGACGTAGAAAGCGCCGAGCACAAATTCGTCACTCCGCCTGCTATCTATCAGTATCAAAACACTCGGTCATTGACAGCCCTCGAATGGAAGAAACCGAATCTAGTTGGCCCAAGGTGTATGCGCTCCGTTTATGTATTTATCGTGAGAGGAACTGTGGAAATTAAATTGAAAAGTTACAAAGCGTTCCTTTTAGATCTTAATTAATATTTGTTACTTACAAATAAATCTACCCAAAAGTTACACTCCGATTTCTTTCTAATTTGGCATAAATGTAAAAGTACAAAAAATATTTAGATTATATTTTTTTATTTTGGCCCACTTTGAGTTTCACGGGCAGTTTATAGCTTTTTGATGTTCTCACTCTTATCAACAAGTGCAACAAAAATATATAAAAAATAAAATTGTATACAAGATACAGGCTTTTTGGTTTTCTGATTATGAGAATATGAAGTTAAATGTATAAAATTATTTATATAAATAATAAAACGTTCGAACAAAACATGTAAAAAGTTGAAAAAAAATTATTTATACAAATAATTTCTCGTTTTGGCCAAGATTTGAACCATTTTTGTCTAATTTAGCACAGATTTAAAATATTTCGGTTTGAATCTCGTCTAAAGAAATTTAGAATGGTTCGTATCTTAGCTATGCCGATTTTGTTCAAATTATTTAACTATATCTTGTATTCAATTTTATTTCTTATGCATTTTTGTTGATATAATGGAAAATTGTCTCTACTAGAACAATACATGCGCGCGCTACGCGCGCGCCATATAGCTAATAAAAAACAATAAAAAATGTAAAATAAAAATTAAATTAAAATTAAATTAAATTAAAATATACTTTAATTAATTAATAATTATAGAGAAAGACCGGGAGAGATAGGGAAAGACAGAAAAAGACAAGGAAAGACAGGGAGAGATAGGAAGAGACAGGGAGAGACAGGGAGAGACAGGGAGAGACAGGGAGAGACAAGGAGAGACAGGAGAGGTAAGAAGAGACAGGGAGAGACAGGGAGAGACAGGGAGAGACAGGGAGAGACAAGGAGAGACGGGGAAAGACGGGGAGAGACGGGGAGAGACTGGGAGAGACGGAGAAAGACAGGAAGAGACAGGGAGAGATAGGGAGAGATAGGGAGAGATAGGGAGAGATAGGGAGAGACAGGGAGAGACAGGGAGAGACAGGAGAGGTAGAGAGAGACAGGGAGAGAC
>NW_022639485.1:2390454-2440837 GCF_010583005.1 Odontomachus brunneus | reverse complement strand
AGACAGGGAGAGACAGGGAGAGACAGGGAGAGACAGGGAGAGACATATCTCTTCTATATTTTTTTTCGTGACCTAACCAACGCGATGACAGCTATTTACCTGGTAATCTGACAGGTGCAAACGACACGAAGCAAGCCACATGAAATGAGCTAAGCGAGAGAACCAATTAGTATCGCAAAAAAAGCGGCAACAATTAAATCTCTTACATGCCTTTTTTTAGAGAGGATCATGTTCATATTGCCGATCACAACAATTACTTGTCTGAAAAGTTGTAACATTGAAATTCTAAGAAATGTGCCACCCAGTCCCGATCTCTGTACGACCCTGGTGCGGCCCTACGAGGCCGCCGACTCACAATTCGCACATGATTCACAATTCGTACGCACGCATGTTGCGAATGGAAAGAGAGAAGACACGACGGTCGCTGACATAAGCGCTGAGGTGGTGCTGACGATCTCCCGCGGCAGCGGTTTCATCGGCCACCGTCGTCTGCTTCGTTTCACTATGCTTCGCGTTCGCATTCGCGCCGATCAATCGAGCGCGGTGTCCGCGTGGTATTTTGATTATGCAATCGAGCGGTGCGCGCGGCGCCCAATTGGCCAGTAAATTTCAGGATGAGCCTACGTCCTTTCGTAATAATGATAAATACCCGCGGCTGTGTGTCCTTTTTCCCTCTACTCCTCTTCTCCCACTTGCCGCCAGCGTGTTTTTCCCCGAGATGATCGCGAGGTCGCCGGGCCCGATTGCGCAATGCAATTATAATGCGGCCCATCATCTCGGACGTGCGCGCCACGAACTTCTACCTTTTCGGCGATACGAATTCGCAACCCGACGTGACGGGGTCTCCTCTTAATTATACAAGCCGTTATCCCACGCAGACTCGCGGAGCAAATCCGCCGAGTCCTCACCGGCTTCCGTCCGGGTCATTAATCAGAAGAGCGCTTCGAGGAACCTCGGGGATAACGCGGCGCCGAGATAGCCTTCGGCGATCATCTGATCGCCGAGATCGGCGGTCGCCGGCGAAATTTTATCGCCATGTGTCGTTCAAGTTTGATTTTCGGCGGATCTGAAGTTTCCTTTTTTCGCAATAACTTTCGATTTTTATGTGACCTATTGATTCAACTCGAATTTAAGAGACTCACGGTTTGTCCCCGCGGGCTTTCGTTGTCATCAGATTACAGATCATAGAGGTTCAAATCAAACTTTCAACCAAGTTCAGGTTTTTTGTATGCCAGATTCTGTTCTCGCGGTAACTCTCGACAGCTTAACTTAATCTATTCATTCGATTCGAGTTGAAACAGAGTTGTAGAAATATCAATTGAACTTCTCTCAACTTAATTATTGATTTGAAAAAATGTGTGTCGACTCGACTAACTGACGATGGACTCGAGCAGAATCAATTGCAGAATGTTTAGAATTGACGATTGATTTCAATTGAATTTATTTAAAGATCGTTAAATTGACGGTTGGTATGAGCGAAGGGAATTAGAGAATCGTTCAATTAACGATTGAACTTGGCAAATTTAATTAAAGGCCGTCTAATTGACGATTGAACTTGGTCGTGAAAAAAATTTATACGAAGGGAAAAGTGGCGTTTTCCATGACGCGACGAAAGTGGACGAAATGGACGTGTTGACGCGTTTTCTCGCGGATAACGTAACACACGCGACCGCACCAAGAAATGTCATAAGGTTGAAAAGCAAAGGCACGAGTTTTCCATTCGAACACGTAGCGCGCGACCAGAGAGAACACCACTGTCATGTTAAACAGCGAAAACGCCGCACAACACGACAGAGACTTTTGTCGACGCTCGACAATGGCTCTGTATTCTTCCCCGAGAGCCGCTTCATTCTTACACGATGGAAACGTGACTCTCCGGGGACGGAGAGTAGCGTGAGTCGCAGATGCGATAAGCAGCCGGCGTAATTAGAGAACTTTCCATTCTTTTCTCATGCCTCACTGCACGATAATGCACCGACAATGAATGATACGTTATCCTACCTATTAACGTGTCACTTACTTTCTTTTTACTAAAACAAGAGAAAATTATTGACGGAGTAATTAAAATTTGACGGAGGAATTAAAATTTTTATCAAATTGTTTCATCAAGAGATAAGGGGAGAGAAAGAGAGAGAAATGAAGAAATCAACTATTGATTGGTTAATTATTGATTGATTTATTTATTTACTAGCTAGAAAAATTCTCTTTCGGAAAAAGAAAAAAGGCACGTGATGCATAGGAAAGAAAAAGGCGAAATATATAACAGAATAAAGGTATAACATATTTCAATTAATACTTTTTTGTTAAAACAAAAAAATATGATTGGCACCAAAAATAGCTATTAACTTTCCACGTACAATGTTGGGTCTGTAAGAGCTGAATAAATATTGAATTACTTATGAATACCTTCGTACAGTCCGTTCAATAAAATTTCAAAATAACGCAAATTTTTTTGCAGATTTTAATTTTATTATGTTATTATCTTTTATAGTTGGGCCTTTCCTACATCTTTGAAAAAAATGTGTCGAAAAATGTTGATTTTCAACAATAACAGAGACTTTTAAGTTACCCGAGGATATTTATTTAATGAAACAATTATTTCGTCATAATTGTAATATTTTCTTCGCGTTGTCGCAACTCTGCTTTAACGCCACGTGCTAATTAGCGTGGTAACATCTTCGTTTACTTCCCCGTCTCGACATAAAGTATAATCAATGAAGACATATCGCACTGGGATCAATCCTGGCGCTATCAGTGTAGAACGAGACAATTAGAAAGCGTACGTGTGCGTCTTACAGACGCGCGTCATGTTTTAACAGCGCTAAACACGTAACCGCGAACATTCGCACGTATTACGCAAGAACCTATATTTGCACCTTATATGGTTGACCTGGCCGCTCACCCGTTGAACGCACGCACCCCACGCTGATTCAGCCTGTTTTGCTAAGAACGTCCATCGAACGTTAAAGCCGAACGCGGCGAATTGCTTTCTCCGCGGCGCAACGTTCAATAGTGCAACGCGAATTCACGTCATCTCTGGCTGCGAATCTCTATTTGTCATTCGCGAATTATGACACCTCTGCTCTCCTTGCCTCTCTATCTTTCCCTCTCGAAGGGTGAGATTATATCGTGCAGAATTGCAGAGTGAAAAATTCAGGTACAAAATGTATCTGGTTCTTATGAACCAAAAATTCAATTCCAGAAACCAGAATTTTTGTTTCCAATCAAAACGCGTTTAGCAATGCGTAATACAAGTTTGATCAAATTCTCATGAAACGCACACGTTTCATAACACAATTACCTTCAGACAAAATTCTTTTCTCTATAGAGACACCGAGGAACAACTGCGATCGTTCAATTACAACCTGTGACTGCATAAAGTATACTAAGCGAATATTAATTTGCCCGCATGCTTTTTTTCTTTTTTGTTTCATTGCACACCGCAGTCGTTTGTTAGATTGCTTATTTTCACAATCCGCCTTGTGATAGAGACAAATACTAATGAGACAACTTCATGAACCACCTGTTACAAACGGCCATAAGATTACACGTTGATGCCCATTAACTTTGTCGAGTCCCCCTTTTAATATCGCGTCTTTTCGCGATTAACATTCCATCAATGAGTAACGCGTTTATAAATGGCGGTATTGGCTCGGTAATCCGATATTACAAAATGTACGATTCGCCTACATTAACCGTCTGTCGGCTTTAACGTTAGCGTTGCCGAGAAACACTTTATTGTTAACACGCCGTCGCGTATGAATGTCATCCGAAATATTAATAGCAGGCGACGGCTGTTTACGTAGCGCGAATTCGCCGATCCTTGACATTTACTACACAGCGAAGTTCATATAATTTGCATAAATGCGACGGAAGTATTTGAGTGAATGCCTAGCGCATAGCGTTTCTTTTCCTGAAAGTCATAAATGCTACGAAATATACTTCTCCAGATGAGACCCGAATCGCGGCTCATAAAATCTTTTGGATCACATATACTGAATGTAAAGAAACGAATGGTTAGTATTACTAAAGCTATAGTTATTTTATGTCTGAAGTTACCTTACATTTTTCTTAGATTTTTGCGGGAAAGCGCAATTTTTTATAATTTTTATTAATAGCTTTTAATTATTATATTTAGTCATTTTTGGCACCAATGTAAAATGTCAACAATAAAGATATTCTCTAAATAAGAATACTCTTTTATTCTGTATAGATATTTTGTAAGGAACATAGTAATAATTTTTATAATAGTAGTTTTCAGTTAATCTTTTGCGTGCAACCACATTTTTTGGAATAAGAAGTTGTAAGCAGAGAAGAAAACTTTTTTTTATAGTCAGGAAAATGATGTTTATAGTGAATAGTACTATAGTGTTAGTGAAAATAATTTTGCACGCATTGCTACTATATTGAGAGAAAATACTTGAGATTTTATTTGTGAACATACAGTTTATTTCTATAAGTAAACTTTATATCTCACAAATAAATTCTCAATATTTTTTCTCGAAATACTGTTTTTCTATTTGAATAACAAACACCAAACATCAAATATTTTTTCTCAGAACACGAGAAGAATTTCGAATTATATCGTATTGCACGCCGCCAATTATGACAAAATATTTTTCTACTAAAACAACATTCACGGCATTCTCTGTTTTCACGTAGCCGTTCATTTATGCGCGTGCAATCTTCCCGATAGGCTCCTCGCAAAAGCAACCTAAGCACTTGGGCGATTACCCAGGTGATTTTATCGAATATTTATTGGCGCACTCTTCCGCGTGTGCCTATTAGCGACAATCGCGTGATTAGAAATTTCAACGCCGGACTTGTTACTTGCGCAAGAGGCGCGCGTTTTGCACCTCGTGCGTTCATCATCGATCTGACTTCGGCTGGGAAAAACGCTGCCGGTCGGTCCATCTCGCTTATCGGTCAGCACATCGTTCGTGGCCTCTCGCTTTCTCCGAATGTAAATGAGACGTCGAAAGGGTACTTCGCGAAAGTGATCGATTGTTTGTACTTCATTTGCGCGAGTCTTCGCGCGGCGTTCAGTAAATAGAATAACGCGCGGGTGTGTATGCAAGCCGAGGTGTTTGCAGTTGCAACATGCTCTAGTAATTGTCCTACTTATCGGTTCAACGTGACGATCGTTCGCGATAAAGTAGTACTTTACAACATGAATACTACGTGCAACGCGAGAATCCGAAATTGAAAATTTTGCGTTCTCTTACCCGCGTCACGTTCTTCTAATCACGTTGCAGTTTAATCTATTCAAGGGTAAATTTATTAAGATTAGAAGAAAATGATTTTATTTTGTAGTGACAAAATTGTCATGTCACTTTAAAAAATTAAATATCTCTTTAAAATTAAATCACATTTTCCTCTGATTTTAATAAATTTTAATAAATATAAATATTTTAACAATATTTAATATTGCTATAAATAAATTTTAATAAATATTTTTATTAATTATATTTTATACTTATATTAATATTGTTTGTAAATTTTAATAAATATAAATTAACAATAATTTAACAATCAATGAATTTATTAAAATCAAAAGAAAATGATTTAATTTTAAAGTAGTAACATTTTTTGCATAAAATTTGTATGTCACTTTAAAATCAAATCACACACCTTTCCTTCTGATTTTAATAAATTTTAATAAATAGAAATATTTTAAAATACATATAAATGAATTTATTTTAAAACAAGTTTATTTAATTTTAAAATGAAAAAATTTTGTCATAAAAATGTTATATTATTTTAGGATTAAATAATTTTCTTTTTTATTTAATAAATTCGGGTATTGCCGAAAAACTATAACAAAAATTATTAATAAAAAATATTTTATTTTCTGTCACTTTAAAATGGAATAATTTATGATAATAATGATTTCATTCTAATGTGACAGAAAATAATGATTTATTTTTAAAATGGTTTAATTTACATTTGTAAATCATGTATAACGAGATTTTCTTTTATCTTGCGGTACTTTGCTGTGATGATATATTCGCAGTAATGTCTGTGATATTTCCTCGGCAATATTCGAATTAACGAAAAAAATCCGAACACATCTAATCATGCATATATATGTCAGCATTTCTGGAAAGGTTAAATTTAAATAAACGAAGCACAGCTGAGCTTCTCCACTCGTCGTCGCTCGTGCGTCGAACTTCCACTCGAGCGCCCCGCGCGGGGAGAAAAGTCGCGAGAAAAGGATGATTACTCATGTCGACGGTGAGCGGTTCGCAAATAAATCCCGTCACAGATCCCGTCAAAGGTGCTGCACCACTCCGGCGGGGGTGTTTACGCGGAGAGCCGGGTCACGTTGCCGTTTTTCTCACTGAACCGCATGTGCCGCATCTTGCGCTTCTTCGACGCAGTGATCGCCTCGCAAGAATGTTGCCTGAGTCCCTTTACATAACTGCGCGACCGCGTAATTTTCTGAAAGACGTCAAGTGAACTCACACACTGGCTTCAATGAAACCAGTATATCGTTATCGTTAGATTCTTCCTGCATAATCCTCCCCTTTACATAATAATGACATTCTACGCGGATGATACCTCGATCACTCCTAGATCACTCTCGATGGACGCGTTTCCGTCTCGCGATACAAGATTATGATGAGTCACTCGCAAACAAGAGGACTTCAGGCTACGAGAGAAGCCTTTTAATTTTTGTATAGACTCTCTAAAGTGCAATCACTACAATATATTCTTCACTGAAATGCTGTACTTGTAACTTCACCCAAGCAGCAGAGTGACGTCAAATGGCATATTAATAACGTCTTAATGACGTCTCTAACGTCAGTAATACGTCATTAAGACGTCTTAAGATGTTATTCTGCTACCTGGATTGTAAATTCAAGCATGTTATTGATTATAGACTGAAGTCTTTATAGAGTATAGACTGAATCTCTTTTTACGTGTTTCTTGTTTTAAATCACGTCATTTAACACGTTTAAATTACTATTAAGTTATAATCTATATATTTCAAACACGTTAAATATCGTGATTTAAAATATGCAGGAAGAGTTTCACCAAATTACATGCTTATGCGTGCAGGAATAATACACTTGAATTTGTAGTGTGTGATGGTTCACTTGCAAGTATAACATTGCAATCAACAAAAGTTCACTGAAAAGAACAGTTAATACCCAAATAGCAGAAACTGCGAAAAAACGTCCAAAAAATAAAAATCCTGTAGACACTTTTAAGAATTTTAAGCCTTTTTTTAGAATTTTATGCTATCTGAAAAGTAGTGACTGTTTCCATTATTGACTTTGTAAACACAGACAGTCACATTGCACACAAGGCGTGTGGACATTTAAATATACAATCAATTGTAGACGGAAAAAGTCAATAATGGTCGACGCAAAATGTATGTGAATTACGAAACTTATTCCACCTACAAATAAAATAAGACATGAAGTATCAAGTGGATTCCTTCTTATTTTATTTATCTATTGAGCTTCGCAATTTACATCTCGCATTGACTCTCATTAGCTTCTTTCCCCTGCAATTGATTATACGTCCGAAAGTCTTAATAATTTATTTATTTTTACTTTCAAATGTATTTCATTTATTATAAATATTCTTGATATGAAACTGTAGGATAATTCAGGCGAAACGAAAATCGACGCGTGTTGCTCGGTTACAAAATTCTACGGCAACTTCTACTGAAGTATCTGCATGCAAGAATTACAGATCCGTTTCACAAATTCGCATGGGAGCACGATGTGCCGGGTACAGTTTGAATGAGATAAGAGGATTCATAAGTATTGGATGACTCTTTAAGTGGCGCGGCTGTTCGCTTGAAGGCGTAAAAGCGGACTAGTTACCCCCTCGGGGGTGCTTTGAATTCCTCGGCTAATAACCTTTCGTGAAGTGCGATAATCTATCCGCGAACGTGGTCTGCGTCATTGACTCGCTCGATAAAACGGCGTGACCGTAAGAGATGCCTCTGCGATTATTACGTCGCCGCGAGCGAACTTCTTGTCATTGTGGCACAATGGGGTTTCTCGCAATGACACGTTGAGTGAGGAACCGGTCCAAAGCAAACATCCACAGATACCGACGTATTCGCAAAGGCCAGAGGTGGCCTTTGGCCTAGGCGGATAGTGGCGATTTGATGGACGTAATCGATTGACTCGGATGATACACCGCGGATACATGGATCGAGGCGAAGCGTGCAGAAATTGCCCGATACAATGTTTCACGCAGCGCTAATCCCCGCTTTAGCAGCGTAATAAGCTTCCTCGCGAATTGCGAAACGGCAAATCGCAGCCGCGCATTGGCCTCTGACAGCTCAAATCGACCATTGTGCGTCCATTATCATTTTTCTAATTCGATTTTTCGCGTCTTTGCGTTTTGAGCTATTGTTCCCATCGCCATTTTATTGTGCACGACGTCACACGCGTTGTGCCCCGCGTCGTTACGTGCCCTCCGGCGATCTGCAGATACGTGTGCGCATCATGCACTTCGTACACTTGTGCAATTTTGCAATAGTTTTATGACACGCGCGACTACGCCGTAAATATGCTAATATACGGTATTGCGATCATATAACGTTGCGACGTTAACTAACGTTACGTTCCGTAATTGCACGGCAATTAGAAAGGCGCTGCGCAATCGATGCGTGAAAGTCAATGTTAAATTCGAGCCCGCGCCCGGCCGCGCGTATTTCCACGCCACCGAGATCTTCCTTGAGACGCCCGAATAAAACTATTATAACTAAATACGGCTATAAGATTGTGCGTGGGCTCTGATGATGTTTCAACCAAAATTATAAAATTAAGAACATCAACGCGAGATGTTCAAACAAAGAGTAATAAGTCTTTAATATTATAGAAGTTTTTCATTAAAATCCTAATTTTGGGGAGAGTTTACAAGAAACAAAAAATAAAAATATAAAAATAAATAGCACACTACTCCCACAAGGAACACATATAAAAAGTGTTTTGTTTTGTTAAATTAATTTGTTTAATTAGAAAGTGTTAACTTCCGGTTTTAGTTCCAAATATTTCAATTTTCGAGAGGGGACAATCTTTCTCTAAAATCGCACAAACAAAGCTAATATTTCAAATTATGTAGTTCAAGTTTCAATTAATTCTTAACAAACTCGTTTTGCTTTACAACTTCCTTAATTTCGTATCGCACAATTATATTATTCGATTAAAAAAAAAATCCAAAGAGTTCGCTGTTTTTTCAACGAAATTACTTTTCACGTACAAATTTTGTAATATTTTAAAGTCTTGCGAGATAATGTCATGTAATATTTCAAAAGAAGACATTAAACTTTGGACCGAGGTGAAAGTCATTTTCAAATTAATCGATCATGCTTACGCAGATGTGGATTTTGGGACGCGCGATTTTCATTCGACGATCTGTATCGTGAATCTCTCGCGGGTTGACTCCCCGGCACTTATACAGCAGAAACCTTTCGCACACTAACAAGGTACGCCGGCAGAGGCTATCTTTTCCCATGGCGCGCACGTTGCCATCCTTCCATATAAATTACACGGCTAAAGGTCACCGGACGTTCCTTCGAGATCGAACCATCATTCGTCGCGCAAAGACGATGTCGCCGTCGCGAACGGTTACTGCGATTTTAAATCGCCAGCCAGAAGCCTCGCTTGACTTTCAGACTCCTCTAAACGTACCTGCACGTTAATGATCGCGATGCACCTGCTAGCAGGTGTAGAACAACACGTGCGCTCTCGGCGAACAACGTGGCCTTCAATCTTTCAATTACTCGCACGATCTCTAAACATAAACGGTAAAAATTGATCAAGGAAATATTTATTTTTGTATTAAATACTGTATATCTAAATTACTCTATACCTAAATATTAAAAGCGTTAAATATATTTGCATGGAAAAAAATATGATACATATAACTAAAAATATTTTGTTGTGAGTAGTATAGTTAAATCACACAGTTATCTTTGTGTTATGATAATGTATATAGTTAATATGACTCGGTAATTAGTTAATATGACTCGGTTACTTCGCTACATCAACTACATCAACGTAGCGCGCTATCTGTTTGTGACAACAATACGGAAAAAAGTTTGGTTAGCTTAACCAAATATCTGGTGAAATATGAGTAAACTAAAAATTCCGATTGAAATTATTAGAATTCTGTTCAACAAGATTTCTGGTTAACCAAAAAATTTGTACTAAAATTTAACTTGAGACAGTTATTTCTGGTTATTTCTGATTAACCAAAAATCTTGTTTGGTTAACCAGAATCTTATTAACTTGAACAAAATTTTTATGACTTCAACCGGAATATCTGGCTCTTTTATCTTTCATCAATTATTTAGTTAATCCAATCAAACGTTTTTTCCATATAGAAATCGGTTGAAGCGGTATTTATCATGGATACACTTTGAAGCAACCAGATATCGTCACAACTACAAGGCCAGTAACTCATCGATTGCTTTGTGGTTGCAGTAACCACATAATTAGTTGTCCCGTGTTTCACTATCAAATCTGGTTGACATAACCAGATTTATGTGTGGACTAACCATACTATTTTTTCGATATGAGTATGAAGATATATTGCCGAAATAAATCAAGCAATAAAAATATTAAAATTGTCAACAGCACACACACTGAGAGAGAAAATATCTAAGAAATAAAAAATTTTATTCGGTGAAGATACTAAATTATACTAATGTAAGATATCATATTTAGACTAGTATAAAATATATCGATATAAAAAAAATAAAATCTGATAAATAAAAAAATATATACTAACTAAAACCTCAGATTTCCATGAAACTGGTTGTTTATTCTATTTAAATAAAATAATGTAGTTGAAGTAAAGTCTTAGTGTAGTTCTAGAAAATGTTTTGTTGTTTCAAATAAAACGAACGTTGCTAGGCGAGACTTTTTGCTCGCTCATTCATCCTCCAACAAAAAAGAAGACACCGTTACAATAAATGGCAGTGTTCGCGTCGTAGAACGGTCGGTTAATCAATGAAAAGACGATATACTATAATCCACGCTCGCGAACCTTTCACGATCATCGCCGCATTATACAGCGGCTTGTGGCCGAGACGCGTTATGTAAGACCACCGTGGGTGAGGCGTAAGATTATCCCACGGAGACGATCTTCGATCTATTACGATTGCGTACGTGAATGTCTCGGTTATTTAATTATTGCGAAAAGAAAGAAACACAAGAGGAAAATTCCCCGAGTCGAAATTTCGATTCTGCATTAACCCTGCAAGTTTAGTCGAACTTGAAGGACCAATGAAGAATCGGAAATTATAACTATATAAGGTTTATACTTTTCTTACCTTAGTGTTGTAAATGTATGCTTTACAACATTCTTCTCTTCGTTGAGACTTGATGAAAAATTTTATTCACTTTTTGTGAATATGTAACGGGAAAGATGATGTTTTTGCATATATTATACGTTATGTGTATAACTGATATGTATAACTGATATATATATATATATATGTGTGTGTGTGTGTGTGTGTGTGTGTGTGTGTGTGTGTGTGTGTGTGTGTGTGTATATGTACAACGAAAAGATAACGTTCTTACATATATATTTCTATCATAACGCAATATTCGACAGAAAGTTGCGCTTCAACGCGTGATATAAACAAACACTCGGCAGTGTAAATTCTCAACACATATCCACAAAGAATTAAGAATTATTTAACGTTCGGTTATATCACAATATTCTACTTGCATTGTTAATACAAATGTTAATTCTGTTTATTATTCTACTTCATGTTCATTTTCAATAAGCAATGTATTAATTTTATGTACGATAATCGAATATTAAACAATTAATGTGAGTAAATAATAGGGATAAGAATTAAATAAAAATCACACTTTCTTTTTTCATAGTACTTCTCTTGCAGAGTTCTTAAAACAGCCGAAAATGAAAAAACGAAGATAGTTATTGTGTGCCCAATAATGCAATACGCGAATGGAAATTTGAACTTGAAATTGGTATAATAAAAATTGTTCTTTGAATAAAAGCGAAACGACAGCAGATGCATTATTAGAAGCACAAATTAGCATTTGCAAAAAAAAAACATTAGATTCTTAGGTCGAGATTCACAATTATAAATTATTTATAATCTTTCACTTAGAGCATAATTAATTATGAATTTATACTGCTAAATTCATATGGATCATTATTCAGTTATTTGAATCAATATTTCTTGTTGTATAAAATAAATTGTTTAATAAGTAATAAAAAATTTGTCAAGCTATGAATATTTTCCAAATAATAACGGAATCCCAGCCTACTTTTCGACTCGGGGATAATAAATAATTTGACATACCTGGAAATGTATGACGTATCGCTGTCTGTATCCCGCATCCTCCATTGCCGCTTCTCGATCCAATATCCTGGCTTCCTGATAGTTCCATGACACTCGCACTGGCATTCACACTTGCACTGACTCTAACAATCGCGTAGTACATACGATTGAAACACGTGTACTAAATAACGCGATATCGGCGAACACACGATTGCACATATTTCAAGAGTCTATTAAAAATTTACTCGTCCGCGGAAATAATAACTAACGTGTCGGTACACGTGCTCCGCGATGTGCGCGTCGCTTGCCGGTCCGGAACACAATGGAAACACTCGGAAAATTCTGTGACACGCGGAAATAAGTTTAACCGCCTTGAAGGTCCTGAATGTTTTGAAAGTAACTGTTGATGTGATATCGCGGCTGGCGCTCATCAGGTGGTGACGTTGCCGTTTTTTTTATTATTTTGGTACTCTTACACGTCGCGTGTTTCCTCCGTGCCCGAATATTAACGTCTCGAGGCGAAGATGAACGAGTACACAGCGACATGGAATACACATATAGATGCGATAATTATCATTTTCGTTGAATGATTAAAATCGTGTAGAAAATATTTACAGCAAAATTTATTAAACTCTAATACTATTATTTTATTTAACGCAATATATGCACGGCGCAATAAAAACGTACGAAAATATATTGAGTCTAATTGTAAAGTCTCTAACAAATTGATATTATTTGGAATTAATAAATTAAACTGAAAGTTATCGTGTTGTTACAGTGGAAGCTGCTGTGGGCGGCCTTTCTGGTGGCCGTGCTCTCCACGTGTCATGCGAACGCGAGTCGTGACAGAAGTAAACGTGCCATAGAGAACAGCCCTCAATTCCAGGGTTATGTCTATGAGCCACCGTCGAAACCTTTTACTCTACCCACTTTTACTCCACCGGGCTCGTAAGTAAAATTAAGCGTATTAGAAACATTTTAGAAACATTTAAAATTCCAGCACATACTGATTAAAATTGCTCAAAAAATTTTTTATCATTTACGAAAACATTTCATTCACAACGAATCGATTAATATAATCCTGTATAAATTCAAGCGTGTTCGTGAGACATAATTATATTCACAGGGGGTCACGGACGAGTATAGTGACAGTCAGGCCACCCACGGTGACCACTGGATATACTTACACTATTCCAAAGATTCCGTTGACAACGCCGACACCTAGGAGGACACCACCCCCTGTGACGGATGGATATAGTTATACAACCCCTAAAATTCCGTTCCCGACACCAAGCAAACCAACTCCGACGCAACCACCTCGAACACCACCTCCCGTAACAGATGGATATTCTTATACATCCCCAAAAACTACATTTACACTGCCACCAAGGACAACGCCGACACCTAGGAGGACAACGCCGACATCAAGAAGGACAACGTCGACACCTAGGAGGACAACGCCGACACCTAGGAGGACAACGCCGACACCTAGGAGGACACCACCCCCTGTGACGGATGGATATACTTATACAACCCCTAAAATTCCGTTCCCGACACCAAGCAAACCAACTCCGACGCAACCACTTCGAACACCACCTCCTGTAACAGATGGATATTATTATACACCCCCAAAAACTACATTTACATTGCCACCGAGGATTACATCACCAAGGATTACTCCACCACCACGAACTACGCCAAAAGATGACAGATACACTTACTTAACCCCAGACGATTCGTTTACACTGCCAACGAGAGTGCCAACGCCAACGCAACCACCAAGAACGCCGACTCCGAGTACAGGAGGATATGTCTATGAAACACCGAAAACAACTTTTACGTTCCCACCTATTATAAGAACACCGCCGCCAACGCCACCTCCAACACAACCACCTAAAACAGCACCACCATATATTCCTCCACCACCCCAGCCTCCTAGAACTCCACTGCCACCTCCACCTCAGCCTCCAACACGACCTCCCTATGTACCTCCACCCCCTCTACCTCCTACAAAACCGCCTTACGTACCTCCGCCTCCTCAACCCCCAACTCGACCTCCCTATGTACCTCCACCTCCTCAACCTCCAACTCGACCTCCCTATGTACCTCCGCCTCCTCAACCCCCAACTCGACCTCCCTATGTACCTCCACCTCCTCAACCCCCTACAAGGCCGCCTTACGTACCTCCGCCTCCTCAACCTCCAACTCGACCTCCCTATGTACCTCCACCTCCTCAACCTCCAACTCGACCTCCCTATGTACCTCCGCCTCCTCAACCCCCAACTCGACCTCCCTATGTGCCTCCACCTCCTCAACCTCCAACTCGACCAACCTATGTATCTCCGCCTCCTCAACCTCCAACTCGACCTCCCTATGTACCTCCACCTCCTCAACCTCCAACTCGACCTCCCTATGTACCTCCGCCTCCTCAACCCCCAACTCGACCTCCCTATGTACCTCCACCTCCTCAACCTCCAACTCGACCTCCTTATGTACCTCCGCGAACATCTCCGCCAACTTATCTACCGCCGGATTATAGTACACGATCACCCGGCACAACGCGACTCACCACGAGATATATACCTCCTGTGACAACTCCACGACCCATACCGCCTACAACAACTACACGACCGACTACGAGATACATACCGCCTGTAACGGTTCGCACCACCAGGTACACACCGTCCACGCAGCCACCTAGCTACCTTCCGCCGCACACTACTCGAGCCACCACGAGATATATACCCCCGGTGACAACCACACGACCTACCACGAGATATATACCTCCGGTGACAACCACACGACCTACCACAAGATATATACCACCGGTAACAACCTCGCGATACACCACTATATATACTCCTCCCGTAACTGAACGTACCACGAGATATACGCAGCGAACGACCCAGCCAGCGACATATCTCCCACCTCGTACACCAACCACCAGGTACACGACACCAACCACCAGGTACACGACACCAACCACCAGGTACACGACACCAACCACCAGGTACACGACACCAACAACAACCAGATACACGACACCTTCAACCACCAGGTACACGACACCCTCAACAACCAGATACACGACACCCTCAACCACCAGGTCGTCCACGCAAGCTTCCTCTTATGTACCACCTTTCTCCACCCCGCCCACGTATCTACCGCCAAAGACTACCACCCCTCCTCCGACAGAACCGAAAACCCGACCTTCTCCTTATCTTCCACCGTCAACTCCGAGACCGATTTACCCTACGGTGACGGCACCACCGCCACCTTCGCCCATTTACACCATCACTCCCAGCACTCCCACCCTACCGCCACCGACAGGAAGTCCAGCACCGCCCCCGACCTTGCCACCTACGACACCGAGGACCACCTTAGGTTACTACTACCCGATCCCCGACATTCCCTTCGAGGAAGGAAAGCGATGAGTATTCGGTGACAAATATGACCCGTCTTACCGACCAACGACATCGCTGAAATATTAGTATATGTAATATGTAATATTAGTGAGGATTATTATTTAAGGATTGACGGCGAGCGCTCGTCGGACGCTTAGAGTATCGCCTTTTTTGTATGTATCGACCGATTTTCATCATACGTCACGAAAACTTACAACGACGCGAGCGTTCCTTTACACGTATATAACGAATGTCAAAAAGAATAAAAGTTTTTAGAAAAATAATATCTGTGTGCGTATTTTCTTGACTGAATTACATGGAATCATATTTTCTTCATATATTAATACATTTATCACTACATTGATTTTTACTGATTATTTCAATGTTCAATTCAACTTTGAATCACTAATAAGTGATAAATAAATGTAATTCACGGTGCATATGTGCGTTAATTCTTCATCAGTTCCTCATATATCTAATTTAACAATAGTAATCTTTATTAACTGTAAGAAAACTTTTCAGTGTACCTGATACAGCCGCGAATTAGAATATACAAATAAAATTTGTGATAAAACATGCATGAGAAAAGTTGTAATTATAGTAAATATTTTTTATTAGAATACTATATATGAGATAATTATTTATATGCAGTTGGTTACGTTTTGTACGGAAATTAATGAAACGTGGCAATATTATAGCATCGGTCATTAGTGCCCACCATAGCAGTCAAGGTGTTAATTAAGATTCCTGGTTATATGGCTGCCGCTATGTTGGACCAGAAATGAGAAATAACATGCTGAAAATTCTTACGCGACTTCCAAATAAAAAAAAAAAATTGAATAAAAAAAACTTCAAATCACTTGAATATACTTAAGTTGCCCCGAAAATTAACACTTGTTTGACAATTAATAAATAGTCATAAAATTGATGCGATAAAATCATGAGAAGAAGCTAGTTAAAGAGAAAGGTTGCGTGTCACGTTAATTTTACGGTTATTTATTAACTGTCAAGAGAAAAGGATAGTTTTCAAGGCATTTTGCAAATATGCTCAAGCAATATATTTTTATTTGAAAATGGCACGCCAGAATTTTGGACATGCGTTCTCTCGTTTCTGACGTCACCAATTAAGATTTTCGCGACCAGGAGCCTTAAAATTTCTTTATGGTCTCAATTGTAATCGCGTGATCACATCGACTTTTATATTCTTCCAAGAGAAATAATATAATTCAGCATCAGTACGTCGAGAGAAACCTACGGGAGACAATACCACTTGTCTCTCATAATTCGCGTTGTATCATAGTTGATTTCTATAATCAGCTCCGCAGAACTCAGTGTTATTACCTCGAGCATCTGCTTTCAGACATCCGACTGCTTTCCATCGCTCCGCATGGAAGTGTGCAGAGATTCGCGACCAGGCGCTCGTCGCAAGCGAGGAGCTCGCTTTTACGCGATTCGACGAAAATGGAGCGTCAGCGTGTGTATTTAGCGAGTCAGCCACCGAAACGGTAGCGTAGCGAGGCTGAGGAGATTTTCCTCGCGTGTGCATTGTGCGCGAGCTGGCGGTGGCGGTCGGCTTTGCCGTCGAAATAAGTAGCCCATAACTGTTTGCCCGCCACGCCGCCGTAATGAGCCTCCCCCACGAACAAAGGAAATCTCCTCGCGCTCTTGATAGAATCTTCCAGCCGTGGTGAAAATGGCGAGCCGAGAAATGCGCGATCGTTAGTCGCGTGGGAAGCGTCGGAAGAGCAACGTCGCGTGCTCTACATCGAGAAAAAGGGAGACAGGCCGGGTACAAACCCTTTCGCTTCCTGCGGCATTCGACAGAGAGGGATCCTCATCGATCATTCGCAATTCGTATTCGGGCGATTCTGCAATGGCATAGTGAAACAAGTCGGCGAGCATGTCAACGGTAAGCTACTTTGAGTAAGAGTATCCAGTATCGCCAATGTGTAATCGTAAAGGACGCCAGCCACCAGACCTCGAGGAAAGCGATGCTTGAGACCAACAGGAGGTCTGCCATTAGTACGTCGGAGCTGGGCCTCTATTCGGATCGCAGTGATCGATACAACAGAAATCGCTACGGCCTGATCGTGCGGAAGTTTACGATCGGCGTTATGGTGGTGGTAACGGTGATCCTGGTGAGTGATTGAAAGAGTCGAGAGGTGAGCGAGTCGAGTCAGGTAGATCGATTTAATTCGCATCAGAAGATACATCCGTTCATTTCGCCTGATCATATCGGTGTGCACAAAAGAATTTATTTTAATCGCAACTTATTACTGAAAATGGATTAAATCACGAAAACTATGTTTTTAATATATCGTTTTATTATATTCGGTATCAATTAAAAGGAAACAATTCAATGATATAAGTATGCTTGTCAAATCTTCTAATGATGCAAATGGATTAATTAATCTATATTAATTAAAATTGATTTCGTTTGTTCGACAAATTTGTAACAGCAAATTGAATGTTTGAGAAAATACTAAGGATATGAATACTAAGAAAATACTAAGAATAATGTATGTATAATTTCTGCAAAAAGTCACATTGATTTGCATTGATGATCTATTAATGACGTGTTGACGTTGGAGATGTCATTAATGCATCATTAAAATATCATTTGATATTGTAATTATCATCATGTTTGCTAGATTTACATTTAAAAATAGAATAACTTTTAATCCAGATTCTAAATCGTGTCAAATTATTTGTGAATTATTTTTAGGTATAATATTTTTCTCTATAATTAACTTCTATCTCTACAACCAATAATTAATATCTCATTCTTTCTAAATTTTTTTATTACTTTTTAGATATGGGCAATAAAAATGTAGACAATTAGCTTTTTGTTTATCATTCTCTTTTAATGTTCCTGTAGCTTTACACGCTTATGATTTCTATCCTCATTCCTCAACTTATTTAACGGAGATTCCCTCGAAAATCCACCGCGGGAATTGCTTGAACTCGAGAATGATTTATGCAGTAATTAATAATCCAGAAATTATGCGTAACATCGTAAATCTCATAATCTCCCAAGTAGTTAGAATTAATCGTGTCTAGTTTAATGTCTTTTCGCGCACCTTAAAGATCGATATCTCGTTCTTTACGAAACGAGAAGGGGCATGTACTGCTTAACTGCATCTGGTCTGGCGGATCAATGTGTGTACGTGTGATTCCGCGCAATGAAACATTATCGATATCGCACTATAAATAATCGTCTCGTCGAGAAGTCGTTAAACTCGCGGCGCGCTGAAGATGTAAGATAACGTATTACAAGAACGCATCGCGAGTGACGCAATACCGATCGCTCAGCATTATTCGTTTTTATTATATTTGCTGAGCGACGTGTCGATCATTTCGCTACGTGCTCCGTTGCGCACGGACAATGACCTTGCACGATAAAATGTCTGTACAGCGATTCACCAGGTGATTCGCATCCTACTTCGCACGATTTTGCCGCACGCGCTTCATATGCATAACAATCAAATGGCGGCGCGAGATTTTCGCGAGTTTCTTCCACGCGCGAAGAACAATGGCCGTAATTACGGCTCGCACGTTTTCTCCGATGATTAATGTTGGAGGCAGCCGCAAACACCGCGTGTGCCTCCACGTATACGTGCACGTGTGGGCGTATGTGTGCGCCGGGGATCGCATTTTCACCGCGAATCTTCAAGTATCCCTACCATGCATGGCGAGCCAAGCGTCAAAGATTCTGCCTGCTTCACATATAGGGCGTTAACTGTGTTTCGGTACGGATTAACTGGCGGTTGCCATCTCGAAACAGGGTTAATTGAGACTTTGTCGTCTCAAATGCCTCGACAAACATAGAGAGGGAACAAGTTTGTTCTATTAATTGTCAATAACAACTCGCAATTTATTTTCCATTATCGAATCCAAGATCTAGCACCGAGTCTTCGTGAAGAATCGCCATTACTTTGCCAAGAAGTAGTGCAACTTTTATTTCGTTATCAAGGAGCAAGAAGTTTTCATACGCAAACAAACTTTTTATAAGACAAATAAACAATTCCATGACGTTTATTAAGATTCTCTTTATGTATTTTTTAAAGATATTTAATGTAAGATATTTTGAATATTTAATGTTTATCATTAAAAGAAATACGCCATAAATACTGGATACAAATAAGCTCTTTCGTTATATTTTGATGTCTTTTTGCCAAAATCTTCGTTTTCACAAAAATCCTCTTTTTCTTTAGCAGGACTATTAGAAAACAAAACGACACTCAAATATCCAGGGTTAAATACTATTAGAATGCAAAAGATTTGTTGTGTTTATCAAATAAAATAGAAAACGAAATTATCTAATTTCGAAAAGTTAACAAACGAATTTTATGAATAAAATAAATATTGACTTCGTACACTTTTTTTCTCTAAAAACTTCTTTCCAGTACCCAAACTTCCTATATAATTGATTTGAAAAATCACTTTCTATTTTCCTTTAAAACTCCAACTTCCTGTGCAAATTAAATTAAAAAGAAAATAATAAATCTTTTGCACCAATCTAATATAAAACGTATTACGTTAAGTAATTAAACTGAAATTCATTTTACTTTTACGCTGTCGCAGGTGGCGATATTCATGTACGACTTCGCGTCAGCCACGTCTGCAAACAGCAAAGTCAACCAAGAGACGAAGCACATATACATCCTGCAGAATGCCCTGAAGAAGTCGCCGAATCTCTCGAGGAAGTCAGTCAACTCCACGATCTTGCCCGAAGCCATCGTCAATCAGACGGACACCCTATTAGCGGAAAGTCGTAGTTCAGATGATGCAAACTACAAAAATTCGACGCAGCAAAACTCGATAGTGGACCTGACGCTGCCCGAGTCGCGTATTATGAGATCGGGCGAACTCGAGTCTCGCGCACAGAATTTGCACAATTTCAAGCAGCGGAAGAGGGTGCTGAAGTCCGTGGAAGATGACAAGGAAAACGCGGGACCCGAGGGCAAGCAATTGCTCGACAACCATGCGGTTGTTTATCGCGTAAGGCAGAGGTACGTCGCGAACGTGATCGATACCGCGATTATCCCGACGGCGATTTCTCCGTCGTCTCGCCATTTGTCAATGCGAACGATCGCCAAGAGCCAAAAACTTTTGATTTGAGTGAGCCGAGTGAATGAGGGAGATTTATGAGTCCCGATTCGGCGCGATATTGCGACCTTTGCGCGCAATGCAACGTGGAAGTGGCGTGGGCACATCTCGCGCAAATGTCGCTGTTTAAATCGGCGGATCTACACGCCGGTTCTATCGTCATTAATAATCCGAAATCGGCGGCGAATATCATCGACATTCTTTCCGATTACGAGAGACACTTTCTACGTTGAGTAACGATGCGTCGTTGCGCGGGCTCAGTTAATTTGTCAAACTGCACCTTGCACAGGATCGACGTGTTTCGCCATGTTTACGTTTCATCTTTCCATTCTCATATTATAATTGAAAAGTGAAAATGTATCTATGTACGTGTGTGTATAAGCGCGCGCGCGTGTATGTGTTTATATACACGTGCGTGCCTGCCTACCACACATGCAACGATAATATTTGTTATTACGAAGAGAACTGATAGGTACGTGTGCCATTTGCATGTACATAAAATAATAATAACTATGATTACATGTACGTAATCTTTTTCCTTCTTTTACCATTTCAATTTTCTTCATTTTCTCTTTCCCTCTCTCTCTCTCTCTCTCTCTCTCTCTCTCTCTCTATTTTTTTATATTTTGACCATACATAATAAAGTTATTATTATTGTAAAATAGTTGTAATTCTTATCAGAAAATATCTAACAAAAATTTATGCAAATATTCCCATCGTGATACATCATAAAAGTACGATATATATATATATATATATATATATATATATATATATATATATATCATAATATATAATTATGGTTTATTATAATTATGATATATTATAACATCGTTTTTATCAATTCGTCAGATACAAACATTCCGATTCAGACGAGGACATCAGCTCGGAAGAGGCTCGACCGACGCCGTTTCACTGGGAATTCAAGACGCCGCATCCGTCCTCGTTCAAACGGCCCAGGTATCCGCAGCTCTCGCAATACCGGTATCCCCAGTCGTCGAGGAATATACAGGACATCATCAAATACTTGACGAACGACGCGGAGATGCCGAATCGCGGCATCAAGTTCACCGGCGTCTACGTGAATCCGAAAAAGTACGACCTGTTCCCCGGCATAGGAGAAATGATGTCCGGCAGTGACAAGTCCGAGGAGGAAGAGGAGCCCCCGTATCCGGTCACATACAATAACGATCCTTTCTACCAGTACAAACCGAAACATCCGGCCGACGTCAACCTGTTGGCCACATCTAACGTGAGGTTCGTAATTAGCTCGACTTATTAACCTACTGAATTTATTAACCATTATTTATTAATATATATTGGATATATTAGACCATGTGCATCAGAAACGGAAATATCCGTTCATTTTACCTAGTGATTAATGGAGGAGATCGGGACAAGATGCTACATTTTTCAGAATCTCAAAGTTACAACTTTTCAGACAACTAATTCTTGTGATTAACTGCACAGACATAATAAGGCCAATCTTTTTAATGTTTATATGAGCAATTATTCTGTAAACTGTATATTTGTCTTGTAAGAACTGAATGCTACATATAAAATATATACGACCTTGCATCTTGAAAAATATTTTATCATTTAAAACAGTTTTGTAATAAGTAAGATTTATTATTGCTGTTCTGCTTGGAAAAAAGTATAAAGACATGTTCATATAACAATATAGTATTTTTTTTGTTTACATTAGCATAAGATCCACTTTACCTCGTCTATACATATACCCGATTTGAATCATTTTATGAATTTGATTTTATGAATTTTTTGAATGAAAATTACTTTTATTACTTTTATTACTTTTATTACCCAAAACAATATATCACACACTTGCATTACTGACGAAATGTTATCTGACGTTAATGTTAGTTGGTATTAGCTGAGTATATTCTGAATGTACTCAATGAGATTGTCGTTTAAGCTATTGCTAAATGTAAGTTATAAGGGAACGTTTTTTCGAATTTTGGCGTCCTTTGGTAGGCAAACTAAGGCCCATACAAAAAAATAAATATTATCACGTTTTTTTCATTAAAAAAATTGAAGGAAATAGGATAAGTACGAATCAAAATTGCTCTGGTAGTATTCATTGTGAGTGAACTTCAAAACTGAGATCTCGCGTTGGCTTTTATTATCTTCTCTCCTTGTCGATTGTGCATCAGAGATGCACAATTCAAGTTAACTTCTCTGAAAAGGCACATAAGAATACATGCGAGTCTACTAATAATCGAATAATCTTGTTTTAGGTTCTCGCCGAGCGGCATACATCGATACAGCCCTTATTACGATCCCTTGTACTCTCGACCCTTATTCAATTACAACAAGCCGATCGTGACAGAGCCGCAGTATGAGAACGTGGGTGGATATTCGACGAACACCTTGAAGAATCGGAAGCCGAAGCCGTTCAGCGTGATGCTTGACATTTACCCTATCACCGACATCATGGAGCAGAACAAGAAGACGACGTGGCCACTGCCGCAGGCACCCGCGGACGATTACGACTCCAGGAGGCCTGTGCATTTCACCAGGGGCCCAAAATTCTTTGCGTCACCTTCGCAATCGCCCCTTCCCCTCATAGCTGTGCCGAGTCCTACAACGTTGTCGGAAGATGAGGAAAGACAACAGATGATATTCCACTTGAATCTATATCCTCGGAAGAAGAACAAGCTTAACAGGTATATACTGAGAAAAAAAATATCTAAAAAACAAAATATATTTGTTTGCTGGACACTGATATACATATTTGGTTATTAATATACATAATTTCACATAAAATTATTTTCAAGTGAGAAAATATATACTTTTTTAAAACTCTTGGATACTCGCCTTTGGATTGATGACGTCAGAAGCGCATGTCCAAAATTCCTGAGTGACATTTCGAAATAAGAAGTTAATTATATAAAGGGACACTTCTGATCGCTTAAGTATACTTGTAAATCGCTTTAAAGACTATCCTTTTTTCTTGACAGTCGACAAATAGCCGTGAAATTAACGTAACATGCAACTTTCCTGTTTAACCTGCCTTTGCTCATAATTTTGTCATTTACTTTATTATTATTTACTGATTATCAGAGGAAAATAATCATTTTTAGAGCATTTTACAAGTATGCTCAAGCCATCTAAAACATTTTTTCGTACAAATATTTTTTTATTTAGAAATAGCACATAATTTTCAGCGTTTCATTTTTCATTTCATTTTTCGTTTCAATTTTCAGCGTTTCATTTTTCATTTCTGACATCACAATTCAACATGGCCGCGACAATTATTACAAAGAGCTTTAAAACCATAACTTTTCATGAAAACAATAGTCTATTTTATTTACATAACAGAATTTAGATTTAAGTAAATATGTTAGTATCCACTATAATCATAAGTATATTTTATTTTCTAGATATTTTGATCTCTCGATATAAGGATTTTAAGGAGTTTAATCGTTTTTACTGAGTCCAATTTAAGTAACTTAAAAATATCAATATTGTGATTCACTTTTTCTTATTTTATGTTCAGACACGACATCATTCACAGATCGGGATTGATGGGATCCGAGGAGCGACAGCAATTCGCGAAGAAGATAATGACACCGTTAGAGTCGATCGCCAAACATCTGACCGATCATTCTGCGATAGAGGAGTCCAAGTACGAGGAAAACGAAAATCCAAAAATAAGCAACTTGCCTTTAACACGATATCACGAGATCAGCTTGGACGATAAGGACGAGAAGGATGAAGGTCTCGAATTAGATAAGGATTCAGAAACCTATCCAAATCCGGATAACGAAGATCGCGTTGAGGAGAACGTCACCGTGCCTTTAAATCACAAAATAAACGCAGATGAAGAGTACGTCGACACGGAGAAGTACGAGATCGACCTACAGAAAACTACAGAGCCCACGAAGAACAACTATGCGAATTGCAACAACGCGACGATTATCGACAGTCCGAAGACCAAAGTGAACATAAGCGTTGACCTTTCGAAGGATGTCGATACTATCGAAGGATTTCAACGCTTCAGCGAAGGTCTCTTGCGTTCCGAATGAGTGGATAGTATGATTTAGGCAAGAGAATGTCGAGATCATCCCATCATTTTTAATGAGAGCTGTTGAATATTGTTGATGTATATTGTTGAACGAAATATATTTTTGTAAGGCTTCTGTCGCGATCTAATCTAAAGTCCCTGACCTCGAGATCTCCACTGAAAAAATCGATGTGAGAAGAAAGACGTCTCATAATACACTTATCTTTCAAGAGAGTAACACATCTTTGCTACGCGCGTGGAAAGCTTTGTTTTCTATTTTCTTATTTTTCTAACAATATTTCTATTAATATATAATGTAAACTTATGTTAAATTTCATAATAAAATATTGAAAAGAAAAAATGTTACAATTTGGATTTAAGCTTTTCACATGTGGGGTTAAGGTGTTTAACTTCCTCAATATCAAAATTGATGCGATTTAGCGATTTATTTGTCTAGAGAATGTTTTACGCGCGAAAAAGATCAGAAGTCATTGACATATGGTGTCAATTCCGTGGCAAGGATAACTCCACAAGGTGATATGGAGAGTGGATTCGGACTTGTAATAATAAACGAGTAAGACTTCTTTATTAATAAACGTCGCAGCAAGCTCCGGCTCGTATCCATCACGTTGAACATTTTTGGAGAAAAGAATGACGTCAATGTGCCTCCACGTAATCGCTCAGAAATTTCAATACCGCGACTACAATTAACTTGTACACCTGATTCGAACTGCTTCCTCGCCTTGACATTTTCCCGAGTCGAAGGCGTTCAGAGATCTCTACATGTTCTCGCATATTCTCTTGTCGTGAACGATTGAAAGGCGTTCGTTATTTTTTGAAAGTTCTTTGTTGATTACTTCATAGGCCACTGTATTGCCAGATACATTGTATTTGCGAGATGCGAGATAACTATGGAATTTTAATAATCAAAATGTTAGTATATCCTGCTTAAAAGATTTGATAAAATTGGATAAGAAAAATTTATGTAACTAAATGGTATTTTTAGTAAAGATGATAAAATTAAATAGAAAGGAATGTGTATTTATATAAATATTTAATCATTTAATATAATATATATTTAATCGTTAATGGTAAGTTAATAAAACGAAAAAAATTCATAACTCATTTTATATGAATTGAAATGTGAGAAATTTAAATTCCTAATAAAATTAATAAATCTCTAAAGAAAATCATATGTTGAATAAAATTTGTATATATTTCCACCAATCTTTATCGGATTTTTTAAACTAGATAATTAAAAAACAATATTTTCCGTGAGAGTTTCTTCCCCGTTATGTAAAGCTTTAAGAAACCTGGAATGATTGAAAGTATTTGAAAGTGTAAAAGAGAGAGAGAGAAATGTTAATGGTAATTATGCAATTTATAGTTTTATTGGCACATATACTTACCTGGATGATTCATTCGAAAAATAATTTCTATGTAATATATACATAAAAAATCTCCAAAAAAAGACTAAACTAAATTACACGACACACTTATAGATATACATATATTGTCGTTTATAAATACGATGAAATGTACAATTTTTTATTTCGTCCTAAATACGGTATTATATTACAACACAATTGCGCGTGCGGTTTTTTGTTCAATAATAACACCGCAGAACCGTCGTCTAAATAAAATATACAATCTCGCGGTTAGTAAATCTATAAAAAATTACTTACAAGAACACAGTTGTACTTTACAAACCGTGTATTGCTTCATCAGCCTACGCGGAAGTTCGTGAAATTTCATCCATCAAATCAAGATGATCCGAGACATGTGAGCTAAGCCATTCGTGCCTTGACGGCCTGAATGGCAGGTAGAAAGCGAGATCTTGTTTACATCGAGCGATGACGTACGTGAGAACAATTACACGCGCGTCATCAACGGGACTGGCTATCTAAACGTCTCTTATAAGGACAAGTCTGGAAGCGTCCCTCATAGATTTTGACGTGAGCCTTGGAAACTTCACAAGCTTCCGCATCGCATACGTCTCATATATCTCCCATCTATAACAGCACGGCACTTTTTATATTACAAATATAGCACCATCGATTCGCTTCGTTCCCCAACTGCAAGTTCATAAATTACACAGTTCTGTTGACAGTTCTGTTGTATCTCCCGATACAACCTCTTAATATCAGAGAGCACTGGTTGTCTTCAAGATTCACTGGGTTCAAAGAGAACTCTGTCAGGGTACCGCGTCTCAGAAAGTCTCTGGTCGATTTTCTTCCATCAGCAATTTCATCCTTTCTCATTACTTTTGACAATGGACATCTCGAGAGAAGCAACGAGCGAGTTGAACCCTACATAAAACTTCGTTGCAACACAATCGTTCAATCATTAATTTTTTCTCAATTTCTCATACGAATTTTCGTTAAAGAAGAGTCGACGTAGCTCATAGATCCGCAGATCTTTCTACATCCCGTTCTACGTTCTGGAGCCCAGCGTGCTTGGATGATAAAGCGTCGTCTCGGCTCCCCATTCGTACGGGCCCTCGTGCGGGCCCAGTGTCACCATTGTACCGGGACCCAGAGTCGTGTGAGACCCAGCACTGACCATTGCTGGGCCGGAAGACACGTAACTGAGTGGCGGTCGCGGTTGATCGCGCAAACGCGCATGCTTTACCTGCCGTTTATACCTGTAAAGAGAAACACAGATCTTGCAACATTTTCGTTCCGACCTCCTTTCTAAACGGCATCTGTGCGGTCCGTGCCGTGAAAAAGTGGGTCTCGAGCGCGCAAACGACCTTAACGCGCTCGCTGCCAAGTGTGTTTTAAGCGACGAAGAGAAAAAAATAATTATGGCTACTGACAAAGATAACGAGAGGACTAACGAGAGGACAAAGACAAATTTTCAATTGGATTACAAGTCATAGTCATAGTCAAATATTATGTAGCTTTTTATAATATTATAAAACAAATATCCAGGATTCGACAAATAAAAAAAGTCGTATAAGTCGAGATAAGTCGTAATTCCCAAGAAATGAAATTATTTTGGATATTCATTTATCACATTACATCATAAATTATACATTTTCACGGAAGTAAAAGTTTGGTTGAATAAAACAATTTCTGGTGAAGTATGAACGGTTTAGAAATACCAGAATGCTGTTTAAGTTAATGAGAAATCTCGACTGAATTCTGGTAACTTCAAACAAAATTTCTCATTCGTATTTTACCAGAAATTGAGTGATTCAACCAAACTTCTTTTCCATGTATATAACCCGACTAGAAATTTATCCCATGGCTCTAACTACATTAATCCCACAGCCAGATATTTAGTTTATAAAAAGTGATGTTATAGGATTATAATAAGTTATGTATGATATGATCTCAGTGGTATGTGTGTGGCATGATTAAACCCTAGGAATTATATTATTTGTTCTGCAGAGAGACAACAATTTTCTCTGACAACTTGACTAAAGATCTCTGTGCACAATCAGATTCATCGCTTACTTTGCGTGCATGCAGCACAGCGCGCAGCTGGAGACGATGGTGGCGATCCCGACGAGGACGGCGATCGCCAGGACCCACATCTGTGTCATGGAGGCGTCAGCACGCGCTACCAACGCGGCGCAGTGCTGCACCTTCTCTACATGGTACGCGCTGTACACCTTCTTCAGCTCCTCGTTCTTCGGGTCGGTCAACAGCACTCTCATCTCGTCCAAGTCGTAGGACTCCTTGCCGACCATCTGGAAGCACGAGCTGGTGGACGAAAAGTCCAAGGAGTTGTCCTCCTTGGAGTAGAACTGCGTGTCGTAGACGTTGACGCTGATGGGAAGCGAGAGTGCCTGCTGGACCGCCCTCTCGAAGTCCTCCAGCGTCTTCCTCACCTCGACCGGCGGCTTCGAGAACACGAACTTCAGCATGTCGCGATCGCGCAGCAAGAAGATTCTCACGGTGATGTTCGTCTCTCGGCCCGGCGTCGCCGAGTTGTTCGCCGACACGATCATCTCCATGAAGCCGTCCGCGTAGCCCGCCATCGAGCCGGTCGTCCTGAGCTCGCCGGTGCGCACGTTCAAGGACAACTGCGACGGGATCTCCTTCTGCGACATGGACGAATCTACCAAGGACGTGAAGGAGACCTTGCTCATGTTGTAGTTGATGGGTAACGCGCTGGAGTCGATATCGTCGGCCTCCAGAGTAATCAAGCTGGTGTCGATAGGCACGTTCAAACGAACCCCCAGAGTCACGTTGTCCTTCTTGAAGCGTGGCTTGTTGTCATCGACGTCCAACACCCTGACGAGCACTTGTCTCTCCGAGGGATCCTGTCTGTTGTACGGTTTCGGCACTATGTCCATTCGCCTCGAGGTGTACTTGAAGCACTTGACGGTCAGCAAGTGGGACTCCGCGGTTTCTCGATCCAGACGGCCGTTCGACCTGATGACGGCGGAGTTGTTCTCGAGCCGCTGCACCGAAAACAACCTCGCCTCGTTCCCGTACACGATCTCGTAGTCGATCATTCCGTTCTCGCCGATGTCCTCATCGATCGCCTCGATCACGCCGACCTTCGTACCCAGCGGCGTCTCCTCCAGCACGCTCAGCTCGATCGGCGGACTGTCCAGGCTCCTTTTGAAGTGCGGCTTGTGGTCGTCAATGTCGTTTACGATCACCTGCAGCACTCTGGTGGCCTGCTGCGGCGGGTCGCCGAGGTCCTGCGCCACCAGGATCAGCGTGTAGCTGTCCTTGGCCTCGCGATCGAGCAGCTTGCGGGTGCTGATCAAGCCGGTCTCGCCGTTGATCCTGAAGGCGCTCGCGTCTTTGCCAAAATTACCGTCCTCCAGAAAGCGGAAGGTGATCCTGCCATTCGGCAGGTTCGGGTCGTCGGGATCGGACGCTACCACTTGGAACACCGGGCTGCCGACGGTGGAGTTCTCGGAGATGTAGGCCACCTCTTCCAACGTCGGCCGGATGAACAGCGGCACGCCGTCGTTGCTCACTACGTCGCCGATGTACAAGATCAGATCCACGTCTGAGAACAAGACCGGCTCGCCGTTGTCTTGCGCTCGCACTCGCATGTTGTAGGGCTCAGTCCTCCCTTTGCCCGTCAATGCTCGCGCCGAGTAGATCTCGCCAGTCGTGTGATTTATTTTGAACAGCCCTGAGAGAAATAATAACCACGCAGTGAACATTCTGAGTTTCTTTGCGAAACATACAAAGCGTTTTACTTGTTTTAGAGAAAATCAAAATAATTGGTTTTTAATTTCTTATAAAAATTATACTCAATTTTGTAACGATGCATTTTATATTTAACGTTGAATGGAACTAAAAAAGTAAACAAACGTTTACTTTTCTCACTTCTGCATTTTGTATTTAAAAAAAAAGTATCATTTTGTCCACTCTAGTAGAAATAAGTTTAGACTTATTTAACACCTATTTTTCAATATTTAACACCTATTTTAATATTCTGAAGCCTACATAAATCTCTTTTGATTCTATTTAACCTACGTACTTTACACTTGTAGCTCTTTGAGATCTACAAATAGCATTTTGTGCATTTTCTGTTATTTAGAGGTGTTAAGTAAGATTTTAGTTTTCATACATCAAACGTACACTAATTTTTCAAAATATACAGATGTTAGAAAGTTTAAGTCGAAATTAGGGTTAAAATTTCAAGTCAGCTTGTCCTTATTGTACGAAATATCTCGTCTGTCCTTCGTCTATTCGCGACTTACCGTTAGCTTCACCCTCGTCGACAATCTCATAGTGGATCGTCCCGCCTTCGCCTTCGTCGGGATCAGTAGCGGTGATGTTCACCACGCTGATTCCCACCGGCGCGTTTTCAGGGATCACCGCCGTGTAGGATTCCTGCTCGAAGCTGGGCTCGTTGTCATTAACGTCGATGACGTCGACTGTCACCAGAACTCGACTGCTTCGTTGTTCGGCTCCACCTTGCGGCACGTCCGACGCCACGACGTAGAAACGCAGGACCGACTGCCTCTCTCTGTCGAGAGTCGTGTTTGCGGCAATCTATGGAACATTTATTTCGTTAATTATTCTGACAAAATGAGAACGCAAAGATCGTCTAAGAGACATCTAAAATGTAATAGTATCTTTTAAATATTGTTAAAATTATTATACTGCTTCGCATTAATTTGTGACTTGTTAGTTCTTAATCTAGAAATTAAATTAGGATATGTTTAATAAGTTATGAAATATTTCAAACATTTCTAAGATATATATTTGAAACTGTGGCATTTTTCCAATGTTGCAGTTTAAGACATAAAATTGAAAATTATAACATTGAGAGATTTTTATTTCACCTGGATGTTGCCCATTATGGGGTCCACCTCGAACAGATTCGCATTCTCGCCAGTCAGAGAGTATCGTACTTCGCCGTATCCTCTTTTGATCTCTTCTTCGGTACTGGAGCTGTCCATATCAGTCGCTATCACATTCAGTACGATCTTCGAGGACTTCGCCGACTCCAACACGGAAATCTTGTAGTCCTTCTGATTGAAGATCGGACTGTTGTCGTTGGTATCCTGAATCTCGACGATCACGTTGGCCTCCGACATCTTTCGCGTTATATCATAGTCCCTGGCAAGCGCTCGCACTTTGAAGCGAATAAACTGAAAACAAACACAATATTATAGTAATAAACTGAAAACGTATCATAATACTATATTATTATAGTAGTGAACATTAGGTTACAATAATATCACATCAATGTTATACGCTGAGAGAAATTATCAGATAAAAAATTAACAAATAAATATTTCCGATCAAAATACTAATGAATTTTTGTATCCGATGAAAAATATTACTTTATAATTTTTTTATCGGTTTATCTGATGAAATACCATTATGATCGGAAATGATAAAATTTAATCAGATATCCTGATCAAATATAAAAATTGATCGGAATTTAATTGGGAATATTCATTTGTTAATTTTTTAACGGGTAATTTCTCTTAGTGTAATATCCTACTTAACAATATAATTGTTACATACAACATGTATTATATTGCACTTACAGGGTGTTTGACAGATCCTGTAACTTATCCTGATCTATTCGAGAGATATATTAGCTTTGATACGGATGCTGTCAAGCACCTTGTACATACTTTTTAATTCTTTAAGATATTTTAATTCTGGTATATTTTATCAGGGAGAATGTCTCACTACCTTCTGATTCAACGCTTCGTAATCCAGCCTCTTGTTCAGCACTACGTTGCCGCTTTGAACACCGACGTTGACGTAGCCTTCGTCGTCGTCCTCTCTCACCAGCTCGAACCTCTGGATCGAGTATCCCGTTACCGGCTCTTTCGCCGACAGCATCAACAGCGTGGTGCCCAACGGCTGCTCCTCCGGAACCGTAACTCTGATCGTCGGATTGTTCGCTGACCACCCAGGATTGGTGAACGCCGGATTGTCGTCGCTGTAGGCTTGAATGTAAATTGTCACCTCCACCTTCGCCACTTGCTCGTCCTTATTGACGAAGGCGTTCAAGTCCTGCGCCTGCACAGTTAATATCACGACGGCGGCCACTTGATAATCCAGCACCTGGTTCACGGTAATTAAGCCGCTTGTAGAATTGATGCGAAAAGCAGTCTTATAATCATAAGAGGCAGTGCTTTTCAATGCCACGCCGGTCTTGTCAACAGCTCGTATCGGTTCCACCAGAGAGTATTCAAGATAGGCGTCCGCGTCGGGATCAGTTGCTATCACTTTCAAAACAGGTTCGCCTACGAGCGAAATATCTTTCATAGAATACATTTCGTCAAAAGTAGCCAAACTACTATTTGAAAACAACAATTTCAAATAGTCAAACCTACGTAAATAGATGTTGAACAGAGCCTGCTACAAATTTTGGATAACAGAAAGGCAACAAATCCAACACAGAATTTGTTATATCAGATTATGTTGCCAAACTATCGGCAGAAAAGTGACAGAGCCTGCTGACAGACAATCCGAGCAGATTGGCGGCAGAAACCGAGCAGAATCTGTAACGATCTGACGGCAGACAGCAGAAACCGAACAGACCTTGCTGCGCAATAGGATCTGCATGATTTCTGCTGTCAATCTGTTCGCATTGCCTATCAGCAGACTTTAACGTCAAAACACGAACTGAATGCGGACACAGATGGCTGTGGTTTTGGTTTGGAATTCTGATCAAATTTGCTGTCAATCTGCGCGCACTCTGCTATCAATTTGCTTATCGATAATTTTCAAGATAACGTTTGTTAGTTGAATATGGAATTTTTCTGAAAGTTGATTTTTATTTGGTATTTTCATTTGGCTAGAAACGTACCAATAGCTGCACGTTCCGAAACGTAAATCTGATACGTGGACTCATTGAAAGTCGGTGGCTTATTATTCACGTCTATAATGTTCACTGTGACGGTAGTAGTGGCAGTTTCTTTGACGGGTGTGCCAGAATCAACGGCGTACACGATCACCTCGTACTTGTCACCGCCGGTCTCCAGGTCCAAGCGAGCATCAGGTGACACAGTTATGATGCCCGAGCTATAAGAAGAAAAAATTTCATTACTTATCTAATAATTACATTAATCTTTACTCATTATATTCTACATTATATTTCTACTATCAAATTTTGGAAAGAAAAATTCAAGAAATTTCTTAATTTGAGGAAATCTGAAGAAAAGTAAAAAATCAGAGAAAAGTATAAAAGTAAAGCTTGAAAGGGCTAAAAAGAACTTATAGCAGATAGAACAATTTTTTTTAATTTACAAATTCGTATAATAGTTTTTTTGTTAGGTTTATCAATATCGCACCTGGAGTCAATGACAAAGTTGTCCTTGGACCCAGACGCGATGTAATATTGGAGCAGATTGTCTCTGCCGTCGGGATCATTGGCGACCACCCGAATAACTTCCGTTCCAGGAGCGGCGTTCTCCAAGAGCCTCGCCCGATAAGTACTGGGACCCGGCAAGTTCGACTTGTAGTTTCCTCGGAAGATGGGTTTCTGGTTACCCGGCACTCCAACGCGAACGAGAACCTTCGCCTCGGAGTACAATGGCGGTGTGCCAGTGTCCGTAGCACGGATTATCAATTCGTAAATGCCTCTCTCAGTATCACCGGAGCGAACTGGCTTCGACATGGTTACTTCACCCGAGACCGAATTGACCTGCAGAGTTTGTTAAATTATTTTGATTGTCAGTACAGTCTTATAATAATATTTTCTTGTTTAAAACGCGAACACATAGATACACCATTTCTCTCTTCAATTTTATAAATCAATTTTATAAATATATATCCTGATTAAAATATGGATATTTGTAGCAACACTATATTTTATTATATATATATCAAATGCATATGCGCAGATTCTTATTGGTCCTTTATTAAATTATTTTGATCGTACATCAACGAAGCCTCAATAATTATTTATTCTCTTGATCTCTCGCCGAAATAAAAAGATAAATATTCAAATGAAATATATAAAATATTTATATATATAATACAGGCAATCTCATTTAAAAGTGAAAAGATAATATATCAAAATATATAAAATATAATATCAAATATAATATAAACAATTTTACCACGATATTGTAATTGATAGTAATTTTCTTATTTCTACAACATTTTTTTAATAGTATTCAACCTGGTTAACCTGAAGCTGTCAACCTGAAGGAAATGCAAAGACGTTTCAACTACAGACCTTGAAGACGTCGTCCGTCATGCTGTTGTGTCTGCTGATCGAATAGAGAACTCTTCCGTTTCCCTGAGTCGGCCCATCGACGTCAGTCGCCCTGACGAATAGTTGCGGATCGAAGCTGGTAGCGCCTTCGCGAATTGTCCTGGAGTACTCCGCCTGCTCGAACACCGGCTGGTTGTCGTTGACGTCGTCCAGCTCGATGAGGATATTAACGGCGGAGACTCGGCCGCCGCCGTCCCTCGCCTCCATCGTCAATGAGTAGGACTTCTGCGTCTCGTAGTCCAGTTTCTTCGCCACGGATATGCCACCGACCTGCGGATCGGTGCTGAACTTGTCCGCGCCGAAACCACGTAGCGTGTACGTCAACTTGCCGAAGGAGCCGCTGTCGTAATCCCTCGCGTAAACGTCGCCGAAACGAGTGCCAGGTTCCGCGTCTTCCGTCACTGACAATTTGTACACCGACTGTGAGAACTCGGGACTGTGGTCGTTGGCATCCAACAGCTGGATGTGCACTCTGGAGACGGCCACCTGCAGCATAGAGTACGTAGATCTTAAGACGATTTCTCCTTAACAGTTAAGGACCTTTGTATTCACACGGAAAGAAATTTATAATAAAAATTGCTATTGAATTTTACAACAGAGATCGATATTCTGCAACGCAAAAAAAATTTCACTTGGTGCAACCAAATAGGGACCAACTGAAAATTTGGTGATCAGAAACGATATCTCTGTTGTGAAAACTAATATTTCTGTTGTTGCAACCGAAAATATTCGTCTGGATATTCAATTCGGTTGAGACAACTGAGAACAATTGACTATACAGAAGCCTCATAAAGGAATTTTTCTGTTCCTACAACCGAGTTTTCGTCTGGTCCCTCAGCAATTGAAAATTCGGTTGCGTCACAAAACTGTTTTTTCCGTGTGCAGCAATTTATTATTCTTTTATTTCATATGTGCTGTTTATATTTTAGAAACTGAAATGTGCTATTAAAAGAATTGCTAAAATTTGCTAAAAAAACTTGCTCTTAACGAAATTTACTATGTCCCTTGGCACCTTACTGACAGACTATTCCTATTCTGTTAGTAAGATTGGAAAGAATTTATATGAAAAAGAACTATAATATATTTTCTCCGTGTATATATCTTTTTAACACAGTTATATAATTTATTAATTTTGTCTAATTATTAATTATCTTTTTAACTACATATCTCCTTATCACAGTCATATATAATTCAAGTAACGATTTTGATTGCGATTTAACTCATAGTTGACATATGGAGCAGAAGATTCTTTTTGCACGCAAACTACGAGTTAACTCGTATGTGACGATTAAGCAGATTCTGTATAATTAATTGAGAAATGTTAGAAAAATTTGTTTAAAACTAACCACTCTATTCGCCACCACCGCGACGACCTCGAACTCGAGTTCCCTCTTTGCGGGATCGTCCACGTCGTAGTCGAGAACGTTGACGTCCTTAGCCTTGATCACAACCGGCATACGACCCTGAGCCTCTTCAGGACTGACAGTGAATGCCTTGCTAATTCCAGGATACCTCGGCACATCTCGCAGTGCCAGGAAATACTTCGCATTGTCGCCCACGTCACCGTCGCTTACAATCATATTCAGACCTGCTTAATCATGATGTCGTTAGACGGAGGATCTCCTTGAATCGTAGAAGAGACGCGGACAATGGAAGGTACATAGCTAAATAATCGCAAATTTCATGTCTGCCAAAGTCTTATAAACGATTATTAAGAATAAGAGAGAAAGAGAGTTAATATTAAAATCGTCAAGATAGAAAATTCTGTCTATTCATCAATTTAAAAAGTCTCTTGCTTTCTTTAAAAAATTAAAAATACAAAAATACTCAGTTATTTCTTACCATGTAAGGATGTCTGAATTTTTTACATAAGAATTCGATAAAAAATTATTTAAAAATAATTAAATATGTTATTTAAGACCGATTTTTCAATAGTAGTTTAAACTTAAATTTAATCTCTTTAATCTGAACTCTGATTCGATACTGAATCTGATTGCCGTAATCAGATTTATGCGTGGGCCAACTAGATATTTTTCCGCGTTAAAAATAAATTTAAACTCTATTCAAACACATCGACTGTCGCATTGTTAGAACAAAGTTTAAACTGAAATCTGAATTTAAGTTACTACTGAAAAATCGGCCGTTAACGTTATAAGTAGACAATACGACTGATCTACTAAACGACCTGGTAGTGGAGTGTCCTTTCCAATATCCTCGGAGATCTTGATGCTGAAGAAATCCTCGTTGAATACCGGCACGAGATCGTCCACGTCCGTGACTACGATTGTCACGACCGACGTCGCGGAGTCAGCCGGAATCTCATTGTTGATCAACTCGGTGGCTCTGACTTGGAAGGTGTAAATGCCGCCGTTCTGCAGTATCCTGGGGTCCTCACGATCCAGGGATATGTTGGTCGTGACCAACCGGCCGACCGTGACATCGCCGTCGCGGGACATCACGAGGTCGAAGTGGCCTACGTCCTCGTCCTCCAACGTCAGCAACAGGTTCCTCGGCTCGCCGGTGTCACCGTCGCGCGCTCGCACCATCAGGACCGTGTGACTAGCTGCGGTGTTTTCCGGAAGCGCCGCGCTGTAGGGCGCATTCAGGAAAACGGGTGGCTGATCCTGAGTGAAAAAGAAGAACGTGACACAGATGATAAAATTACAAGCCACGTTCACTCATCAGCGCGATTACAGACCCTAAGCGTAACTCGCGGACTCGACGAAGTCTTATTTGACGGCGCTGGCGTTGACAGGCAATGATTGAATAATCGAGGACGATTCCCCGCTAATTTTATCGCAAACGATGTTATTATCCAATATGAGGCCACCGCCGGCTATGTTACTTGAGCGACGTTCGCGACCTACTTACCTGAACATCGAGGACGTCGACAGCAACGGTTGCTCGGGCCTGCAGCCGCTTCAGCGGGTCGCTGGCTCCGTCCACCGCCAGCAGATTGATCAAGTACGAATTTCTCCTCTCGTAATCCAACGGTTTCGCCAGCGTAATCTGCACATCGTATCTCCCCTCGGCGAGCTGGAAGCGACATTAGTACTCTCGTTAATTTCCTTTCCGGAATAAAAGAATCACTTCCTGGAATTACATTAGCGACTAAATTGCGAATAAAGTATTAAAGTTCTCGGATGCACAATCAACAAAAGGAAACAAAAAAATCCAATAGGAGCAAAATCTAATTTGCAAAAGCTATTCAATCATTAAAATGAAGTAAAAACTCGAGCATTAAAAGGACTTCTAGGTTGTTACTTGACAGCGATACTCAGATTTAAAGTTAGGTGTGAGTTTTTCAGCTGAATCGCAATTATAATGTCGGATGAATTATATGATTCAAATATAAAACTCGAATCTAATTCTAAATTCAGATCTGAGGATCTCACGTAAGACAAATTTCAAATAACAACTATAAATATGGATCTAAAACTGGCACAAATAGTTATTACTTGAAAAGTTATTTCTTCTCAAGTGAAATATTCAGATTTGAATTCAGAATTAAACGAGAGTTTTTCAGTTGAATCGCGATTAAACGAATATAATCGCTTATATCATAATTAAGAGAAAAAACTTAGATCTAATTCTGAATAAGAATTTGAATAAGAAAGGAGAATAAGAATTTGAGCAAAATAAAAATTCTCACATGAGATAAATTTCAGGCGATAATTATTAATACGACCCTAAGAGTCGCCATTTCCATCTTCTTTAAAGAAAAAAAAACTCAGAAATAAAAACTAGAATTTTCAGACTAAGGACATACCACCAGTATGAAAGGCAGAAATTCTCAAAGAATATTCAAAACTAAAACATGACATTTTTAATGATCCATTTGTTATTTTTCAATTTTAATACTCTCTTTTTTAATGATCGAGCGTAGGTTTCGCAAATTTGATCTTGCATGGGCTCTTATTGGCTTTGTTGATTTCTTATTGATTAAATTGCAGTCTACAATACTGATGAATCAATTACTTTCTCGGTGGAAACGTCGAAGACCTCGCAGACGTCGTCGTCCCGCGACGCCGCAACGCATTGCACATGCACGTCGGCGTTTACGCCACCGTCCCGATCGGTGATCGTGATCGTGCCCGAAGGAAGCAGCAAGCCTCCCACCTGAGCGCTCTCCGGGACTCTGGCCGCGTAAGGCCGGCCATGGTATACCGGCGGATTGTCGTTCTCGTCGAGTACAGCTATCTCACGACGAAGGGACACCGTGTTGGGTTCCGACCCGGCGATACCTTCGTCTGAAAAGAACAAATAATCCTTAAGGAATTTAATTTATGTATCTAATTAATATTAAAGACATTTCATAACCGAATTGTATAACCAAAGTAAACCTGGCTCTTAAGTAATTTTCTTTAAAAAACGCGTGTCATGTGAATTTAAAGTGTAAATTAAATATAATATATGTATTAATAAATATATATATGTACGAATTAAAAATGTATTACTCATTTAACACATATTAAATAAGTAATACAATGATATTAATAAATTATATGTAATGTGATATAATAAATTATATATATATATATTAAAAATATAATTATTAAATATAATATATTTTTAATTATATTATATATGTGTTATTAATATTGTGTAATAAAAACTAAATAACCGTGTAACGTAAATTAATTTATTTGTAAAAATCTCACCCGTTATGCTAATGATGACTTCGATAAGATCCTGCGTTTCCCTATCCAGAGCTTTCCTCAGGATCACAACACCAGTCTCCCTGTCCACGGTGAAGTACTCGCCACTGATGGAGTAATGCAGTCTGGAGCCTTCGGGATCTTCTCCCTGAAGAGTATAAACAGGAGCACCAGATGGTGTGCCTTCCGACACGGCCAACCTGGCCATGTCCCCGCCTTGAATGAAGTGGGGCGCCCTGTTTATCACCTGACCCCATGACGAAGACCACGTGGAGACCAGTAGCAGTAAAATCGTCCACATCGTCACCTACGATGGACACGCGCTTTACCAAATAATTAGCAGAAAATAAATAAATTCAATTTACAACTAGTGCCGCAATCGAGAAGAAAGAAAGAAAGATGTCTCTTTAAGAATTGAATGTTATCATACACTAAAAGAAAAAATATCTAAAAAATAAAAAAGTTTTTATTCGATGAAAATTAATAACATATTCACTTAAATCTAAATTTCTTTATTTAAATTGAATAAACAATTACTGTAGTGAAAAGGTGAGGGTTTTAAGAAAATGTATATTTTCTTATTTAAAAAATATTTTGTTTGTAAAAACACGTATATTAGTAAAAGTAAATATATTATTAATACCTTTGTTAAATAAATTTTATATTATAATATTATTTTATTTCTATATAGATATATTATGTGTTAATAATATCTTTTTATATTTTTTAGATATATTTCTTCTCCTAGTGTAACCAATGAAAAAATAATGGAATTATAAAAAATAAATATTATTTCTATTTAAATAACCTAAATATCATACTAAAATAGAAAATCAGGAAATAAAATCTGCCCGAAAATAAGAGAAGAAACTTATAAATATGGTATTAAAATTGAATCTGCACGAAGAAATAGAAATGTGACTGTCGAGTCGGAAATATATCCATCATGAAAGAATGTCTATTATCAAGAATCTCGTTATGAGACTGTTAACGGACGCAGCAAAGTTCGTCGAACCATTACTCGAAAAGCTACTGCCGGAGCATATAGACGAGCGTGATAGCGATAGGAAGTGACGATCGCGTGAGCAGGATACGACGTGGTCCGAAGTCGCTCTAGTCTTCGCTCAAACGCGACTATCTACCGTCTAGCGTTGTTCCTTTTAGTCGCTCTGGGAGCGAAGTCCGGCGTCACGGCGAACCGCGACCGGTACTCCGCAGCCTCCGCAATCGGCCGGCAGGCTGGCCAGCCGGTCGACCGGCGTCAGAATGCGTTTTCCGTCGGGTGAAACGCCGTTAGAAATCGGATTCCATTTCAGGCGTGCGTGCGCACCGATCTATATACGAGAACGACGTGATCAAATCGAATCGCACGCCGCGGAAAACGCCGGAAAAGTGCGGCGCGCGTTCTCACCTCACAATGCAGCATTCCCAAAGGAAATCTGAAGAGCGTTCGTGTAAGAAAATTAATTCTGCATCGTGTTTCATGAGGGAAAACAGCCTGTGTTATGGTTGTTACAATATAACACAGTTTTTTAATTAAACCAATTTACATTTGAGTCAAACATCGTATCTTCTATGAAATTTTGTTTTAGAGGAGCGGCTGTTTAACTTGGAAGAAATTCTTATCGAAAATATTGGACTTTTAATTTCTTTAATTAAGCAAATTTACATTAGAGAGAAAGTTGTACTTTCTATGTGTAAAATTTTATCTTAGGAAAGAAGATGTTTAACCTTGTAAAAATTCTTACTAAAAATTTTGGAATTTTTAATTTCTTCAATTAAGTAAATTTAAAGGGGAAGTCGGACCTTTAACGAATAAAGCTTTAAAGAAAAAAGGAGTTACTCAATTTTAAATAAACTTTTATTGAAAATTTTGGATTTCTAATTTCTGTAATTAAATAAATTTATATTTGAAAGGAAGGCCCTATCCTTTAGCGTATAAAACTTTATCTTACAAACTTTGTCTTGTTAGAAAAAGAGTTGGTCAACTTTGAAAAAATTCTTATTGAAAACTTTGAATTTTTAATTTAATTTTTCTTTTTTGTCACAAATAAAAGTATCAGAGCAACAGAGAGACACAATCGAAGAAACCTCCTTAACCTGAAGTTGACATTGATACAACGAGAGAGCAACGTGAGCGTGACCTCTTTCGTTCCCCTTAATTAGCGTTCCCACGCAGCATCCGCGGGGCAACAACATCGGCGAGTCGGCGAGGCCTTATCGTTAATATCCCCCGGGGAGATAAGACGATCCAGGAAGGAGCGACGTCGTCGAGAGCAACAATGACATGGCGTGGGGTAATGGCCCTGCATTTCCTCGACGCCTTCGTGCGTGTAGAGCGACCTCGACTTCCGCGTTCCCCGTCGGCCGCGGATCAGGGAGGATTGTCCTCGGCAGATGTAATTATCAATCGAGCGGAGGAAGAAAATTTACGGTCACTGATACTCGCGGCCGCGGATCTCCCTCGTCGCTCGTACGCCAAGAGTAGTTCGCGAACGAAGAAGAAGGCCCATTATGCGCCGGGAGGAAGCGCGTGTTACGCGCGATGCAGAATGCAATCTCCTGCAGCGAGGATACGACACGCGAAACGAGCACGCACGAGTGAGCGCATAATAGTGCATGTGGCACAACGCACCGAAAGGATACGAAGACGGTGCTGATGATTACGGGCACGTGTCTGTGTTGGCTGAGCATCCGCGCGAGTTTCCTTCGAGTTCTCACTGAAAGTTCTCTCGCGGATGTTAATGCAGATCGCAGATTCGAATAATAATCGTTAGATATATGGCGATAACGCTGAGAAATTTCCGTCTTTGGAATGTATCTTCTTCCGCGTGCGATAGTTCTAATTATAGCTTTATTGAATCACATTATAATGTCGGCTGAGATCTTCTTATGATTCGCATTTCGTGCAGAAATGTAACTAGACCTGATTCCAAAACTAGGAGCTAGCTAATACGAATCAGATTAAATTTCTTTAGCTCGTTATTAGCACGTTATTAGTCTTGCGCGAATTTTCTCATTGGAAGTTCTCATTGGAAGTTGTCGCGGATGTTGATGCAGATTCTAAATTCGGGTGATAATCATTAAATTCAATTCAATTCTCTAGTTCGTCAGTAGCTCATTATTATTTAGTAGCATTATTGTTTTTCTTGCATTCTAGCACTTTTACTCATGACTGAAGAAAAGAAAATGGAATTAAAATCCAAAGTTCTGATTATTCACTAATTACTCACTAAAATATAGAGTCAGTTTTGTGGTTTGGTCGTTGTCTAGTCATTACATATCAAATATAATAAAGTAAATGGTACTGTCTATTCTAAAAAATGCAATCCAACTATTACACTTCCATTATAACATTTTGGAATTAGATAATTTATAATTATAACTATTTATTTATAATTTATGTTTAGTAAAGTAAGTTATAATCAGTTATTTAATTTTTCTCATAGCATAGTAATTTCTCTTGTATAACAATCACTAACTTATTTATATGGCCACCAGAAGAAGCGAGCATTACGTTACTGATTAATAGAAATGTCAAACACAAATATACTATCTCGTGACACTATAGTCACAAAATTTAATTTCTACTCGAGACTCTGGTCTCTCCGTCATCTCACGATGAAAGTGCAAGCCTGCGGTTACAGTTCTCTAAAACCGGCATTCCTCCGCGCAAGGCAATTATCCTTAATTGACGAATGTGGAACGAGACAGCTCGCGCAGATTTGAGGACTGCCGGCCTGGCAGTTCGCTCCATTTCGTAATCGCGACTCTTACTTCGTTATTGGGATCGCATTATCTCGAAGTAAACTCGGCTTCCCCGTGCCTCTTCGCGCTCAAATTAACGCGGGACGCGGAAACCGTGACGCGACGGTGCACCGCGAGCGCAATGCTCTCCGCGAGGATTACGACACGTACAGAACCTTAAACAGAGGAGCGACCGTTACTGCCAGCCAAGTATAAAATGATACCGCGAGATTAGATGATGGCACCGACCGCGCGGCGTGCGCGCAAAAAAGGAAAGAAACGCGGCTCGGTGACGCAGCCGGGCTTGGAAATGGACCTTCGCGGAAGATCGTCGCGATTACGCCACGACGTGTTGTGTTGCTCTGCGTCAAATTATCGTTGTTTACCTGGCGATCGCTATAAATTTCTACGATAGATCAATTTGTCGTAACGGGACACTCTAACGGAATCACTGTTGCGTGCGCATTTGCGTGTCGCGGGATTTGAACGCGCAAATTTGTGAGAATGTGAAGGGTATGATGCGAACGATGAAAGGAGCGTTCCTTAATTCGCGATGTGACGACAATTTCTCGTTTTCTGTTAGTGGTTAGTGGTTCTCTCACAAGGAAAACAATGAAGATTAACACGTTGAGATTCCCATACTGATTCTTACTGATTATTTCAATGCTCGACTCAAACTTGAGTCACCACTGAGGTAGATAAATGCAATTCGCGATATGATGGTAATTAGTTTTTTTTTTAAATAGCAATTTTTCACAAGAAATATGTCGAAGATTAACACGTAGATTGTCATGCTGATTTCCACTGATTATTTCAATATTCAACTCAAGCTTGAGTCACCAGAGATGTGGTAAATAAATGCAATTTGTGATGTAACGGTAATTAGTATCTTTTAATAATAGCACTTTTTTATGAGAGATACGATGAAGATTAACACGTCGAATGCCAAGTTGATTTCCATGGATTATTTCAAGACTCAACTCAAGTTTGAGTCACCAGAGATGCGGTAAATAAATGCAATTCGCGAATAACAATAATTAGTATGTTTTAGTAATGTATTTTTTTACAAAAATTTGTTACAAAAACAATGAAGACTAACACATTGACTGGCAGGCTGATTTTCATTGATTATTAACTGACTCGAACTTGAGTCAACAAAAATGCAGTAACTAAATGCAATCTACTATATTTATATATTTCATGCTCGTTTTATTGATTTTCTATCGGCTATATATTTAATTTTTTATATGTTGGTTACGTTTTATTTATAAATTAGTGAAACGAGGCAATATTATTACAGTGACAATTGTTGGTGACTACCATGACAGTCAACGTGCTAAAGTTAACAATAATCATAGCAATTATTCGAAACTCGTTAGCATCTGTTACTAAAATTCAGATTGCTATAAATGTAATAATTAATATTACATCTTTCATCACATTGAAATTTTACATCACAATTGTCAGATGTTTTAAATTCAATTTGAAATCTGCATCACACGACTGTTTGCAAGTCGTTCATTTAATTAATTAGAGAACTCCACTTTCCACATCAAGTTAATCCAATAACTGAATTCAATCGGGACTACGTAGGTGATAATATTCAAATTCGTCGGACCTACTCTAGAAACAACTCTAAGAACTAAGAAAAGAGGGGAACGGAGAAGAGAGAGTACAAGTGGGACAGGTAAGTTGAAAGATTGAGAAGGATAGAAAGAGTGTGAGGCCGAGGGAGGGAAGAAGCGAGGGAGGAAGAAAAAAAACCGTTACATCCCTCTTCCTCCGGCAGCCGTTACGTTACGCTCTTGGAATCTTGACACTGCGTGACCAAGTGATGCCAGGATGAATGACGGAGAAAAGGAATATCCTGCCGCGTGCGTATCTTCTTCTTGTCGGTCTTCACTTTCATCAGTTAGCTTCGCGGAAAAGGACACCAATTGCGAAATGAATAAATCTTTGGAAAGTCGAGTGTTTCCTCATCTTCGCGAATTTTTATCAAAGGAGGTCCTTTGCGGAGGATTGGCAGTTAGAGAGAAACGGGGTTGAGAAAAGAGTACCATTATCTTCACAGATCTTCCCGGCTAGGCGATTTTAACAGATCCGTTTTTTCGACTAAACTACACGGGAATAAAAGATTTGGTTGAATTAATCAAATATCTGATCGAATATAAACGATTCAGAAATTCCCATTGAAGTAACCCGAATTCTGTTTAAGTTAACAAGATTTTTGGTAGATTAACCAAACATGTCTAGTTAAATAACCAGATATGTTTGATTAGTCTACCAAAAATCTTGTTAACTTAAACAGAATTTGGGTTTCAATCGGAATTGCTGGATCGTTCATATTCGACCAGATATTTGGTTAATTCAACCAAATATTTTTTTTCGTGTAGGTTGCATTTTTTGGTCTTTATTTTAAACTCTCTCTTATCAATAAAAGCGCTTCTAAATATGCTCATACGCCAACCAGAAGGCTTATAAATTACTTTTCGAGGTACTTTTATCGGTAAGAATCGGTTGTATTACCAGCCAAGTGGTAAGCTCGGTTTTCAAAATGAACAAAAACAGACGTGCGTTTTAGCTGTTAGTTAGCTCACCACTCGGTTGGTGGCAACCAGGTCTTTATAATGAAACAAGTATATAATGTAGCATTGAAGGCAAAAAGGAACAAAGTTCCAGTTGCAACACCCGTTTAGCTGAAAAGAATAGACCTTGATGTGACTTGCGGCTGCAACGTCTCGCGCAAGCAAAATCGCAAATTGCCGTGGAAGCGTTATCTTGATTCGCTTTTTGTTATTGTTACAGAGAGTGTGTGTGTGTGTGTGTGTGTGTGTGTGTGTGTGTGTGTGAGAGAGAGAAAGGATCAATCCACATCAAGAAATGGCATTACCTCCGCGTTGCCACACAGTTCGCAATTTGCTCACAGAACCGACAGTTCACTCGCTCCTTCCGGAGCAATTTCGACAATCTGGGGGATTGTTTGCGTCTCTATAACTGACGGAAATATATAATTGCGTGGATCGCAGACGCAAGAAAAATGCACCCACGCGGCTTTTCCTGTTTGGCGAACTTGACACCGGTTCCTTGTAACCAGGACTTCGCCGACTCGCAAATCTACCGGTCGAAACTGGTTTCCTCTCGCGGAATGGCGAAAAAGACAACGGGGAGGTTCGGACTTGCATGACTACGCCGGGCTTATCGATGCTCCGACAATTCGTTGAAATTTTTGAGAGCGCGTTCGTCAGGCTTGAAAAATCCGAGGGGAATGTCAGCCAACGTGACGGCACAAGGACACGTGACAGTCGATTAATCGTGACGCATTTGGTTCGGAGAAATCACGTCGAGATGCTGGAACGCACAGACCAGGCGATTCCAATTCTTCCCGTTGTTCGCAATCGCAGCTTAATTTAACTTGCGACTTCCAAACGATGCCTATGATACCACAAAGGCCGGATATACAGCTCCGACTGGCTCTAATGTCACTGTAGTGTCACCATTCCGCAGGTACCGCACAAAAGGAGGAGCGCGATGATACCGTTGCGCCAGGAAATCGTCGACGAGACGATATCCTCAATCGACGACCTCGATTCCTCGATTAGCTCGCGTGCCTGAATACGATTCTACTTCTTTCCTCCTTGTGCGCTCTATATACGTTTTCTCTTGGAAGTAATATTTTAACACTCGTCAAGTTTCCCGATAGTTAAATCATAACTTATAATTATAATTATGATATATATTATAATTGTATATGTAATTAAATATTATAAATACGACTTTAATTTTGAAGTCAATTTATAAATGACTGTGCAGAGTCTGTGTGATTAACATTATACTCTGCAAAAATTAATAATATAATTATAATTATAATACATATGTACACGTATATGTATGTGTATATTTGTAATAATTATATGTAATTAAATGTTATAATCAAACTTTTAATTTTGATTCTTATTAATAATTGTACAGAGTTTAATTAACAAATCTAATCGAAATAAAGGTGGCAGGTAACGTTTAAAAATCGAGACAATCGTATTAAAGCAGTAAAATTTGAAGCAATGAAGACAAAAAATATTTTTCAGCGACTCCATTAAGATTTTCAAAAATTAGGTGAACAAATTAAGACTGAACTCGATTCAGAACAAATTGATCCTCATCATCGACGATCAACCTTCCCCAAAACAGCCACGCCGAGCTCACGACAAACCGGAACAAACCGACTCACAATCGACCCCGTCCAACAAAGCCTGCGCGTCGCGTCGAACGGATCTCTCCACGCGGCAGGCGAGTATCCAGGTCAACGTTTTCGGTAATTATCTTCTATCCGGCCGATGACCGTCCACCAGCGAACACCAGGATCTTGCCTCACAATCTCCAACACCTGGACTCACCTTCCAAAGTCACTGCAAGATCCCGCGCTGGCAAGCACAACGCGTTATCACCTCATCGTGTCACGACACCGCACGTGCTATATTCCCGCCACCACGATGCGCGTATTCACTCGAACGCGAAACCACGTCGGATCCGCATGACGCACATGCGGACAGGTAACTAAAAGGTAACTAAAAGGACGACGAAGAGGAGAGAGAGAGAGAGAGCCGAGGAAAGGACCGTGTCTCTCTATCCTCGCGGTCTCACCGGCGTCCGTCGTTTCGGACTGAAAAGAACCAACCGGTGTCTGCCAGCCAATGGACAGGTCTACACTGCATCCTAAGGAGGTATGCGGCCTCCACCGCGGGAGTGGAAGGTATGGAGAGAGAGAGAACCAGCGTGCCTCGGAGTAAGGAGAGCCTATAGTCCGTGCCGGTTAAAGCCCCACCGATGACTACGACCCGAGGGGCGAGTCTTTTTTCTCTTCGTTGCCGCTCTCTCGGGGTGCCGGGTGGACCTGGAGAGCCGTACGACCTGACCTTCGGCCACCAGTTCCAAAGGGTCGTCCCGAAGGGACTACGTAACCCGCGCACACGAATCACCTTCGATCAGGATCGCGATCGGCACTGAGAGAAAGAGAAACAGAAAGAGATTGAGTCGCTGGTTTTAACATTTTTAGGCCACTAGTTCGAAGTATCGAGAACTTTGTCATGAAGGGACTATGTAATTCGCGATCTGCCTTTGACCAAGATCATAATTGGCTCTGAGACAAAGAGAAAAAAAGACAGAGGAAGATTAAATTGCTGGTTTTCTTCATAATTTTGGGTCACCAGTTTCGAAATATTGAGAACTTGGTCCTGAAAGGAGTACGTGACTCGCGAAAACGATTCACTTTCGATCAGAATTGCGATCGGTACTGAGATACATAGTGATCGGTACATCGATACATATTACATCGGTAATGAGATAGATTTCATCTCTAGAATACAAATCCCTTTGGGTATGCAATAGTAAATAAGAATTGCAATGGCTGGTAGATATACCGCCACAATAAAGAAAAGCAGTAAAATTTAATATGGGTACGGATAACAGATACGATAAACAAGGGAAAAGAGAAAAAATGAGGAACTATAATATAATATAATATAATAAAAAAAAGCAAATAAGACAGTATAATATTTAGAAGAAATAAAGAGTTGAAAATTATATCACATGCACAACAGGTTATCAAAAGCTAATAAAATATAAAATGTAATACAGAAGATCTTATATAGCTTATATAAGGCACAAAGTGCATCTATAAATCAAGAGATGTACATTCATAAACGAGAAAAACTTAAATTAAAACTGAAGGAAAGGAAAGAAAACTAAAGGAAAAGACTAACATTCTACAAGAGTGTGTGAGAGAGAAGGAAGAAGAGAGAGAGAGAGAGATTGCGCCACTGGTTTTTCTGACATTTCGTTCGACAGATCGATCTTGAAGAGGCTGTGACCTTTCACGTTGGCTCTCTAATCGATCTCCGGATAAATCCAGCCAGGAAAACTCGGATTGGTAAGACGAGCTAATCGATGTCAGAGCCAATCGCGCCTTCCATCTCGCGAACGTTACAATGAAATTTTATTACGACGTACTTCAATTATTACACTTCCAGGAGAAAACTTTGCGGGAGAAAGCAACGTTTTATCTTATTCATCCAATGAAGCGATCACTTTCATGAAAATAAGACGATTATCTCATTCGGAAACTGCTTTTGAAGTTCCGAGTCTTAAATACCACTTCATATTTAATGGATCATTACCGCTGATAATTAGGATTATTAAAAATAATACAGCATTATTATTCAGTGTTTAACTTGGATAAACATATTGATATATATAGCAAAATTCACGGATATTGTATTTCAATTCTGTTCATTATTTATTATAACTTATTATAACATTATTTTTTATAAATAAAAACAAAAATGCAATAATGTATATTTACATTTCTTACCAATAATTGAAAAATTTATTCCTTTCGATGGTTTAAAGATAAAATATCGGTATATTTTTTTATTTTAAATCGTTTAATTTTTTCATTAAATCAGTATATTTACAAGAAACAATATAATGAATCGCATTTTTATTTCTCTTCAATAATCACCTTAATCAGAGAATACAGATTACATAATAATTTATGTAATAAGAAAGTTGAAAACATGATTAAAACGGTAGATTATATTATTGTTTCTAAACTCGGCTATTCGTATTGTTTATTATTTATATAAGTCTAACACTGAATAACCAACATCAGTTCTTATTGGTTTTGTGATTCACTTTTGATTGCATATTTAACAGTCTCATTTACCCTAATCTGGCATATTAGGTTATTTTCGATCTCATCTAATTTTTAATTTTGAATTACTCGCGAACTAATGAAATAATTTTTTATTTATGTGCTAAAAAAACTTATAATTGATAGAAATATAAGGTTTCAAGTTGAGCAATTTTTTAGCTCCTTCAATTGTTCATCATATAACAAGAAAACAATGAAAATGTTTTCCACCTCAGTGTGCTAAATTTAGATGTCAAAATGTAAAATATGATATTTTCTCGTTATATTACAATTTTATTTACATTAAATATATAAGAAAAATTTGATGTATTCATTTTTGGCTATATTATATGTGATAAAAATTTCTCTATCAAACTCTGATTACAAACAAAAATATTACAGTATAGTAAATTTTTATAATAATTTCAATAAAAAATCCTCATTATAATTAATTAATACCGCACAAACTATAAATGATTTTATTTATCTCTTAACTGGAAAAATGGTGGAAAAATATTCAAGTATTTACAAGAAAATTCTGGAGTATCGTCTAGTATAAACTGATCCTGAAAAGTTGCATCTCGCTGCGACGTGATCGTGCCAATCCCTCTGCGAGATTCTCGTTCTCGTCCATCCCGTCAGAGATGGTTCAAAAGGTCCCTCTCTCCGGCAGCAAGGCGAACGTTTACCGTGCGCAGACTATAAAAGAGCAACGCTAAAATGCCGAAGGCTCGGCGCACCTCTCTCTCTTTCTCTCTCTCTCTCTCTCTCTCTCTCTCTCTCTCTCTCTCTCTC
>NW_022639485.1:2374488-2387459 GCF_010583005.1 Odontomachus brunneus | reverse complement strand
TCTCTCTCTCTCTCTCTCTCTCTCTCTCTCTCTCTCTCTCTTTCTCTCTCTTCGTTCTCTCACTGGTTCTTCTCTTCTTTCTCTTTCCTCCGTACGGTGGGGATAAAAAGGACGCGGAAAAGGGGTATCCGTGAATCGCGGCGCGTTCGGAGAATAAGGACGACGGGAGAGGAACCGAGAGAAAGGCAGAAAATCCGTCAGGTAAGAGGAGGAGGCCAGGTAAGAGAGGAGGAGTAAGAGGAGAAGGGATCGCGCGGCGAAGGGGACTTGTACAGTTAGCAAAGGCCGCAGCGCGAGCAAGACTCCACCTTCGACGGTAGAATATCGGCCGGCCGCTGACTGCTCGGACGGAGATTGTTTTCACCTGGGACGCCTATCTAAGCCTATTCACGAGATCTGTCGGTGATCGCGAAGCTGCCGAACCGGACTCTGGTTTTCCAATTGCGCGTGCTTCGGCTTCCTCGACGTCGTCAACAGGCGATGGATGTTGAAACCGCGGCGAACGGACACGTACTCGACGGATCTCTGGTCCAAAGAATTGATGCAGGATGCACTCTCAGTTGCGTGATCGATCGTCGATTAATATGCAATGAGATCAATTAATAGAAGTCAAAAACGAAACTCTGAGCGGACCAGTAAGATACTATGCACAAATTCTTTTAATGCAATAATAAATTTTAAAAATGTTGAAATATTTTATATATAGTTGTGAAATATTTATTAAATAATATATCACTAAAATAAAATTAATTATTAAAATCATTAATTAATTAATAATCATATAATATAATAATTAATTAATAATTACTAAAATAAGTAATAATAATTGTTATATTAAATAAAATTTGTATATAATAAACATTTTCACTATACTGTAAAAATTCTACAATTTTTTTTATTTACTAAAATGTCCTTACATAATCTCTTATTAGTCATTCCAAAGTTTCACTTTTAATTTCTATTAATTAATTAATAATTAATTAACACACAGACAAGTTAAAGAAGAAAAATTTTTAAATAAGAGTATCTTCTCTCTCTCTCTCTTTATACCAGAAATTTCATAATTTGTTAATTTATTGTTGCACTAAAAATTCATACACAGGTTTTTATCTCCTCTATTTATTTTGCTCGTCATTATTGTTCTCTAAAAGTGCCTTTCTTTTCTTAAGTTCAGTCTTACGAAACTCCTGAGCATTGTATGATAATTTTTACAATCATATATAGACTTGCACGAATCTAGGTGAGCTTCAGTGCTGGCCATTGCAATGTAGCTCAACACACACACACACACATATACTTGTCTCGATGAATGAATGAATTTTATACTATATGCTGCACCAACGTTGTGCATTACGCTTCTCGCTACTTATCGTTGATAATTAAGCGTTAATTGCAGATTAGAGTCGTCTGTAATATTACCACATCTTCCCAAACGTATCACAGTGGTAATTCAGGTAGCAAACTTCTAAAAGACGTCCTAGAGATATCTTAAAGACATCTAAAAGGCGTCACCTCTTCAGACGTCTCTCAGAGGTCTGACTTTTTTTAGACTATTTGTTTTTAAGTCGTTTTTTTTTTTAGAACCTCCTGCTACCTGGGAAGATATCTCGCGTACGAACCCAGAAGACACGTAATACGAATTACACGTGCGTAATGAACTACAAGCAATAGCGAGCAACTGCGAGGGAAAAGAGAGGCGTGGGAGAGATCGCGCGTCTACTCGCGCGCTCGCAAACATCATCGACGCAACTGTGTGCACCTTTCTCCCTCCCTGCGTTTCTGCAACTCGCGTTTCGTTACGTTGCTAACGCGTCCTGTTACGAGCATGGGAAAACTCCCGTGAACTACATGAAGCAGCAAGGGTGTTGTCAGTTAGATAACCCACTTCTCACGAGTGCGCTCCGCTCGTACGCGAACGAGACCTTTTCAGATCGGTGGCGAGCGCGCGAGCGATTCTTCTCGCCAGCCGATTGCATAGAATCGCTATTTCGAGCATGAGACGAGCCGTTCCCGACACCAAGGTGCTCTCGCAATGTTCTCCGCGAAAAACGGGAAAGTGACCCGGTGAGTGCTCGTTTTCACTCCGGCGAGCTCGCGTGAAGAATTGAAGCGTTTCCGACGCGAGGACGAAATACGTAATTCGCGAAGCGGACACTCCAGATACGATTTCTTTTCTTTTTTTAATAAACTTCGAAAATTTATTTTTATTTACTTATTATATTTCTTCGGAAATATTTATTATATTTCTTTTTTATTTTGGAGATTATCCATTTTATTTTATTTATTTTAAGTTTTACAAATTATTGGATACTTTTTACACTCTCCGTTGTGTAGTGTGAAATACTTTATCCAAAGTAATATCTTTAGCGGAATTCTCTTATATAAATGACTTCAAGAGGATTCTTCTACAATTAAAAGAAAAATATTCTAAGCAAAATGTTCTAATAATATCCTTAATGTTATAGGAATTACATTTTTTATTTACAGTACAAACTTTTTGTTCTTAATAGAAATCTCTTCTAGTAAGAGAGCATTCTGCTTCAAGTGAACATATTTCTCTTGATTCCAAAGGAAATAAATTGAAGATTTTGATGATCAGAAATCTTATAGATTTCTGATTAATATTTAGTTCACTTCAATAGAAAAAGAATATCCTTTCGTCAAAAGTTTTTATTTAAAATGTAGAAAATTAGCAAGAGATAGCATCTCGCAACTAGAATTCTTTTTTTAAATATTTTTTGTTTGTATGGGAATGAGATCTCTTGAGATCATATATAAGAAGATACAGTTTATATGTAAGAAGAGTACGATTATACTTTTTTAATATTAAATTTCTACATGCGATGTTCTATATAGATTTGTTTTCATTGTTTCGTAAACATTTCAATTCAAGATAAGAAACGATCTAAAACTTAGTTTTCTGACAAAAAGACGTTCACGAGACGTCGAAAACAAATCTGTATAGATCATTTATTTTATTTTGGAGAAATCAAACTTAACGACAATATGATTGAAAATTTTTTATTGTCTACCTAGGGATAATTATAATTGTATTATATTATATATTGTATTATATTATACTCATATTAATTTATTATATCTCTTTTTTCTCTTTGTCTACCTTTCTCTTTTTTGGTTTTATTATATTTCTTTCTTTGCGTTTCAGGGGAGTGTCTTTATTCAGAGAAAGCGTCGAGCAAATACATCCATCTATCTCAACTAAATACTCAACTATCTATTTTATTTTATTTCTTTATTTTATTAGAGCATTGAACTCACTCGAGAACAATCAGAGAGAATTCTTTCAGATAAGACCGAGTCGATACGACAATTGATCGCGCATTCGTTTTGCGAAGAATGCAGATCCCGGAACTACTTTCGAATAAAACATTCGCGCAGTCCACGTGCGTAACAGCTTTCTGTTTATTTATGAGATGCCATGATGGGCTGTTATGAACCCGCACGTTAACTGCCCTCACATCATCATAGCATCGTAGATGCGTATGCTAATAGTCTGATGGTGGGGTATTATTATCGATGCGATATTGCAGCCGGGTGTCATAATCGATTGCACCGTCGCACCAGCATTGATACAACTCAAACAAGGGAATTATTTTGGCCAAAAGAGTATAATTTCCAGGTTAAATTCTGAGAAGAAGAAGAAAAAGGGTATTATTTACAAAATATTATGCCCAATTCTCTTCAGCCCAAATTCTCCTCGACAGGATTAAAAGACGAGGAGATAGAAGGAGAACTGAGAGAGAAAGAAATAATTTTCCGAATGTAATTTTCTCGCAGCTTGCAGAAATACTTCACGGCTACCTGCGAGACCAGTTGGCAGGCAATTCCATTGATTACCCTTCACCGATAAATTATCCAATCAGAGCGAATCGCCTTTATCGGAGTTCGAACCCTTTTTACGAGCTTGACGTCTCGCAAACGAACGAACGAACGAGCGATCTCGAGGCACACTCGTGTACCTACACGCCCCTTTTTTATTTGATTTCCGATTCTACACGCCTGTGGGACAAATCTTTCGTGTAATTCCCAATATTTCCGCGGCCCGATCGAACATGTGTCTGCAACGGCATCGATTTCACGGCGACCTTTTATCGTACGCGGCGAATTTTCAAAGTGTGAAAAGGGTTAGGGGGTTCCTCGCGCCGGAAAAGGGTGAGCGGACCACATCGCCGAAGAGAGACGTGTATTTTAGAACTGCCCATAAATATAAAACATCTCTCTTGACATATTTCAAGCGGTTTATTATATTTTTTTTGCCAGAAATTAAAACACTCGCTCGATAATGCGTCTAGTACGTAACAAATAAATTTGTAAATCCCTAAATTGTTTGCTACTTCCTTGCGCACACAAAAAAGTACACATACTGCACTCAAGTGAGTGTTATTTGTTTCGAGTAAACCACAAAGCTATCATAAGTTCATGAGTATCAAATTTGTTCAAATTTAACAAATTTATTCAACATACAGTCCTAGTTTAATATTTTAGTTAAGAATATATTAAATTAAGAGAAAAATTCGCTGTTTGCTTATACTACATATATCAAGAAAAAAAATCTAAAAGATAAAACATTTTTAGTCACCGCGCAATAGGTATTAATAACATATTTACTTAATATTAACATTTTTATAAAAAAAATATTTTTTACGAGAAAATATATATATTTTCCTGAAACCCTAGCTTTTCAAAAAGACAATTTCTTATTCTATTTAAATAAAAGAATATAGATTTAAATAAATATGTTAGTATCGACCAAATAAATATTTTTTATCGTTCAGATATTTTTCTCTCAGTATCAAGTTATACCAACTTTTTCGTCTGTATTTTATGATATTCTTGTAAAAAGAATAAATTCTTCTTTTATAAAACATTTTATAATACATTTTATAATATATGACAAAATAAACTTTCCTTGAATTTGTGATGAATATATTTTAAAACTATTATCAAAACAGAGAAAATATTCTGTGTCAAGTATAACCGTTACATAAAAGAAGGAAAGCAAACTGAGTAATTGTTTTTCTTGTCAATAGAATGATATTTTTCCACGTGAAATTAATAGCTCGAAGTATCCATGAAACAAAGTTAGTTAAACTAACAAAGAGCCCCTATCTACATCTTCTCTTCATTACTCCGTTCCGGTTAAATCACGACAAGTTAGCAACGACGCGGTAACTTCGCGCTAAGTAATAACGACTACCGTAAGAAAGCGTGACAGCAAATCGCAATGTGTTCGCACTTCAAAAAGAAAGAGAAATAGAAATTAACAAACTGTAATTGCGTGACGAATTATCATTTCTTTCGAGAATGAGACGCGACAAACGCAGGAAATCGTTCCCGTTAGCGAAATACAGCACACCGGCGAATATCAAGAATACAATTTTTCGTCTTAATTCCTCGTCTTCGCGCAGTTATGGTTCCCATGGGAGTGCGAAGGCGCATAATGCCGAATATAATGACGTAGCCTCGCCGAGAGAAAGCGGCATTATTCGAGACCGCGGGGCAGTCGCCGCGGTTAAATCTCACTTGCCTTCGTTTTACAGCACGCAGAAAAGTTACATAAAGCGTTTTTCCTCGCGACGTTATTCATCCCGTCGCGACAAAGTTAGACTCTTACATCCAGCGCGCCCCTTTCACTGCGAATGAATTATCTTCAGACTCAGAATCTGCTTTATTGTGCCTTATTAAATCCTGCCCGCGCAATAATCAGAATGGATAGAAAAACAATGGTACAGCAGAAATAGATACAAAAAAAATGGTAATAATCGGCGTATAAGAAGAAGGAAGATATTTGTATCAAAATCTTAATCCTACTTTTAGCCTTACTCCATTCAACACCTATTTTTATAATTGAACTTTAATTGTAAAAAGAAATATAATTTTAACGTAATTTTTATTGCGATATTTTCTCTGTGTTAAAAGATAATTAAAACAAAACATCTTATAATAAAATCGCGCGAATTCCTTTCAAAGATATTTGAAAATCTAAAAGGAATTAAAAGGCAGAAGTAATTTCACGAGCACAATTTTCTCCCAGCTCACAGAAATAATTCACGGGCATCTGCGGAACCAGTCAGCGGGCAATTTTCCATTGATTGCCTTTCGCCGATAAATTATCCAATTAGAGCGAGTCGCCTTTTTCGGAGTCGGGATCGTTAAGGAGGAGGAGAAAACGGAGGAAAAAACGTAGGAAAAATAACCGATAGCAGGATACGCACACGAGGATGCAAATAACGACGGGACGCACAACCGTTGCGGTGCATCCTGAAGAATGTGACGCGGCATAATGGCGTGAGATATCGAAGATCTGTGCCAAGTCGGTCGACGCGCCTCTATGAGGCGCAACACGCTCGTAAACACACGCGCGCGGAAAATTGCTGCTTAGGAGCGTTACAATTATGCAAATCGATCGAACGATGCCGTAATACCCGCCGCATTAAGCGTTTCATCTTTCGTTTACGGTAAGAGAAATTCAGTGCGCAAAAAGCGACGACGCGCGACGAAAGCAATCGCACTGACGCGCGTCTGTGCCGCGGCGACTCATTAATGTGCCTAAAAGGCGACTTTAAGGTTTCAAGGCAGTTGTCTTGCGACAATATTGCTAGAAAGGTATGTCAAGTATAAGAAGACAAGTGAAAATATCAACACGAATTTGATGCTCTATTTTTTATTTCACTTCAATAATTGAGTAGGCTTCGCAAATTAAAGCTTGCATTAGTTCTTACTGGCTTGTTATCGTGCACCTTGCCAAAAAACCTTGATATTTTATTTGTTCTTTTTCATTACTAAAAAGATAATTTTAATAAAGTAATATTCTCTCTAAGAAGTATGTATATATTCTATACATGTATGTATATGTATGTATATATAAAAAAATATATAGGGAGAGAGATTCTAAGAGATAGAAATTTCAATATTGACAAATGCAACGATAGCAAATTCTGATTGTTGATGAATCTATCTTTATCATTCCGTTATCCTTCCTAACAGGTGTGAACACAGGGAACCCGAGACACCCTGCATAGAAAGGTTCTCTGCCAAAGTCCTGTATATCAAATCACGGATTGCAAAATCGTCAATGTCAACACAATCCCGACGACAGATAACATTCAGACGAAGCGTATCTTGGGATATCTCGAATTTTTGTCGTCCTACTCTCTATTTTTCTTCTTTTTTCCTTGCCCTGTGTAAATAGACAAGAATTATTTGAAATCATGTTCCCTCCGTACAACAAGCATATATCCGTTTTTGTCAATATTTACCCATTTTAATAATAAGAACATAGATTTCTCTTCGCGTTGGATCATATAAAATATATTCTTGCAACCCGAGTAGAAACGTAACTAGTCGACCTGAATGAAAAGCTAGTAGCCAGCTAATATAGGCTAGATTAAATTTTCTAATTCGTTACTAATTCGTCACTAGTTGACTATTCATTCAAATTGAAATAGAATCGAATTTGGCCTAGACACGATTTGTGTCTAAGCATTATACAAGTATATAAAATAGAATACAGTACATGGTGTTCTGTCTTCGGAAACAATCTAACTACTAGATCATCACCGACATTTTTTAAAATTTGGTAGCGAATCAAAATCGAAATTACTTTAATTTCAGAAAAATCTTAAAAAAGCAAAATTGAGCGTTATATTATTGTGGATAGCAACTAGTTATGGTTTCTGATCTCATGTATCATTTGATTTATTCAATCATTAGCTAATTTATTTATTTAACCACTAACAGAAGTGAGCGTTACATTACTGGCGAGTAGTAATATTAAATACGAATTTATTATCTCGTGACTAAACAAGGTTCAACTTCTACTCAAGAAGTAACTTACCTTCGTTTAACGCCACTTAATATCATTTGAAAGTTAACATGTCAGAAGTGAAGATATTTTCCAAACAAGAATGTGTCTCCTTCTCTGTATAAGGAAAGGTTGTCTCTGTGTCATATCTGTACAGAGTCAATCACGGCAATTAGTTGTCTGAAAAATTGCAACTTTGAGATTCTGAAAGGTCTAGCATCTCATCCCGGTTCCCCCTACTTTTCGAAGGCAACTTTACCAATCCTTGCCCCTTCTCGTTTCCGTCGTCGTGCCATTTTGAGTTTTCTGTCAGCGATACGCGCGGGCCTGACGTTAAAAACGCGATGAGTCGCGTTTTAGCGATCTGTGGAGCGAACGGCGATACCGTGATTGATGAACGTTATTACGGACGCACGAAGCGATGTTGATTGCCGTCGCTATCTGCATTGATCCCTACATAAACTGATATTGCGTGTCACGCTATTAAGTGTACAAGATACACTTTGATAATCTCTCGCGCGCCCTGGCGCGCACCTCGACTTCTCTATTGCATTGCGGCACAATAATATTCGTTCGATTGATAACGCCTCGACTATAATAAGCACAGCACCGATCGTTCCGGTGCCTCTCCTTATCACATTGTGTTCCTAACTGATTTCGTTCCTAATCTCAGAGTGAATATTAAAAAACGCGTTCCATAAAGCTCCTTTTACTGGGGTTCTTCTCAAGTTTCAGAAGAAGCAAGCGAACGTCTAATGGCAACGATTTTTGGTCGTATAATAAAGAAGCGATTGTTGTAACGTTTCGCCGTTGAAGTCGTTAATACTCTTCCCCGAGTGTTTTGTTAACGCGCTTGGTTTCTATAGCAATGTCCCGCGCATTATCTGCTGATTAGCGAATGCGACATATGGTCGTCGTTGGTTTTATTAGATTATCTGCCACTTATTTTTAACAGTATAGGTCGTACGCAAACGTCAGGTGCCCGCGAGACCGCGAACCTTCAGGAAGGGACATTGTGAATCGTAAGTAACTAGAACTTCTTTTATATATATTTTATAACAATAACAATCTCTTATATTTTACGACAAATGCGTCATCTCTGTCGCAAAAGCAATAAGACATAAAATTAAAGAGAAATTAAATATACGTTTCTGTTTTAATAAAAATTATATTTCTTCTTTTTTGGCAAGAAAACGAACTTTTTATTTGTTAATGGTAGTATAAAGTAATCTTTGAGATGCTGGATGATTATATTTAATAAAAAAGCGAAACTAACTAACAGCTACACTTTCTCGTGGAGTTATTTCTCAGGCTAACCACATATACGCCTGTTTCTAGCCATCCCGTCGTACTTTGCAGATAGACGGTACAGACAGACGGACGAATACTAACTTCGACAGGCTCACTATAAACATTATAATATAAATAAAAATTTCTTCCACACCATTAATGGTATAAATTAACATTATAGTGCAATCAAATTTTAATTTAGTATAAACACATCTTCGACGCAATTTCTGATCAAAAATAGAAAATCCATCTTCGAGTATTTAATAATAAAAAGAAACACCTACAAAAGAGAGAGCCTCAAGATTTTCTTCTGATGTGTTCCTTATTTGTAATAAAATATAACGTTAACTTCTCTCACTTCTTAATGTATTCTTTACTTAGTATGTTTGGTAAAACAAAAGAACAGATCACGTCTTCAGATATCTGATAGCCGAGGCAAAATTTCGTGAGTTATATCTATTTTAAATAAAAATTATATTCTTACATGAGACATTTGCAATTTAATGGTTTTGCTCTTGAACGCTTAGACATTATTATAACATCGATTGCTCCAATTTCCAAGCAGCGATCGATTATAAAAACGCACGATTGTAAATTCAGGGCCCGCTCATTCGCAATAATCTCAAAGCGGTGTAATCGCCCTAAAAACCTCTAATCTTCTAACAAGGCGGCTACATCGTCGTGGCACGCGTCTAATGCATACACGAGGAGCGGGGAGAGCGTCGAGAGTACCCCTCTATGGTGATTATGGGGTGAACTCTCCCTCTTTCTCTCTCTTTCTCTCTCTCTTTCTCCCGGTGCCCCATAGAGCCTCGGTGGCCCTGCTGCTCGTGGAGGGGGCGAAATACCCCCGGGACGGTATATATGTTCTAAGAGCCCCTTGCCACATGCACAGTACCAAATTGTACCCCGCCTAGTCCGCTCGTCGATTCTTATTTTCTCGCGTGGCCGTCGATCTGTCGCGCCCTGTGATACGAGCTTCCAATAAACGCATAACGCTAGTCCTTACCTCACGAGAGTGCAGTTTCTGTTCTGTGTTGCGTGTCACTTTGGAATTACCTCGTCCCGCGTCTGGGATTACTTCGCCTTTCTCTCGGCTTGTCGAAAGGTACACGCAGATACACGATGAACTCGATGACCCGAGTTTATGAGTTCAAAGTGTTTGTTACATGGGAATTTATTTGTAATAATAAGGGAGATATGAGTTTCGCTTACGGAGAGTGCGTCACAAGCGGGAAAAATACTATTTCTTCTTGTGTGTTAAATATCTTGTTTTTAGACTTAATTTAGACAAAGTCAAAGTGTAAAAATGATCGATTCCTCTCCGCGTTACAGCTAGACAGAGCGATGTCGTCGGAGTATTCGTTCTGCAGTGAGGGTGGCTTCGACGAGCTCTCAAGCTCCTCCGATTCCGGTTTCGACGTTAGTTTTGAGTCACCGAAGCACGAAGTGTCGACCGACACCCTCTTCGCCCCGGTCAAAGAAGAGAAGCGCAAGAAGACACGCAACTCTCGCTGCAAAAGTCCCACTCAGGTATGTCAACGTCATCGAGATTGTCATCTTCCGAAACAGACCTTTCAAAAATCTCGTTCGGATGAACAAACATTTTCAACGACAACTATATCATTTTACATAAATTCCACACTTTGAACACAAATGCATACACATAGAAAAAATATTATAATTCTTCTTCATATAAATTCTCTTCAGTTTTTAGTAGTTCAGGAACAGACCGTCAGTAAAGTTTATTTTTCTAAGGAACATAGCATTTGTTGGAAATATAGCTTCTGCTTAGAATATAGGTTAGAATATAGAATATAGGTTTTGTTTAAAAAGTAATTTTAATAATAGTTTATTTTTTCATTAAAAAAATAGTAATTAAAAGTTATTTTAATAATATATTTTAGTTCCTACAATATAAATAACACACATGAAATGAAAGGATAGTGAATTATTGGATAATGCCGATCTATTCCTCGGTTACAAAACTTTATAGTAATTTTTACTATAAAATTATCTTTGTGTACGGAGAGGATATTATAGTTTCCTTTTTCATGTAAATTCTTTTCAATTTTATCATGTTTTTAGTAACACAGGAATAGATTCTCAATAAGGTTTATCCTGCTGAAGAACAGTAAATTTAGCTGAAAAACATAGCAAATTTTTTCATATCGCATTTCAGTTCCTAAAATATACATAGCACATATAAAAAATATAAAAATAGTCAATTACTGCAGAATATCAATCTATTGTCAGGTTACAAAATTCTATAGTAATATTTACTGTACAACTCTCTCTATGTAGATATTCTTTTCTCTCAACACAGACATAATGACGTAATTAACCTTGAGATCCGCGTGCTTTTTTTTCGGCGAACAGGTGCTGAGGCTGAAGAGGAACCGGCGGATAAAGGCGAACGATCGCGAGCGTCACCGGATGCACACGCTGAACGACGCCCTGGAGCGCCTGAGAATGGCTTTGCCGACCTTCCCGGAGGACACGAAGCTGACGAAGATCGAGACGCTGCGCTTCGCCCACAACTACATCTGGGCGCTCTCGCAGACCTTGGGCAACGCGGAGACCGGCGAGATCACCGTGAACGTCGGCAACGTCACCGTCAGCATCGGCGAGAACGGCAACATGATCACGTCGTCGACGGGTAGCTGCGCGGTGGCCGCGCAGAAGAGGCTCGGCCCGACGCACACCGGCTTCCCGTATCCTCAGGAGCGATTCGTGCCGGAATGGCAGGAGTACGACTGCTACAGCGATCAGAGCGTCAGTCCGCCCATGCAGTACCAGTCCTGCTACGACCAGAGGATGTATCACCCTCGTCCTCAGCATCAGCTACCGCCGCCGCCTCACCATCACATGGTCCACCATACCAACATGTATCAGTGTCTTTAGACGCGGCGACGTTCTCTGTGCTGCGACTGAAATTGACCAATATCGATTCTGATGATCCGCCAGCTGGTCGTCGTTTCTCTGTACGCGTTACGAGCAATGCAAAAGGAGAAGCAGTCGTTTCATAAATCAATTAAGGGGGCTAACCGAAGAGGAATTTAGAGGAAAGGTATAATCGTAGCGGACGAAGACGGGGCTTCAGGTTCAAATGTGTTTCTGAAGAGCCAATCTGCTTGTAAAGAAAGAACAGTGCTATGATTATCGTTATCTATTTTATAAGAGAGTATTTTATTTTATTTTTATTTTATAAGAAGTATCGCGATGCTTACTGTGTCAGTCAGTTGGGGCGGTTCTTTAGTTTCACGTTCGACGTTTTGTTTCTGATTTTTCAGTGAAAGAACATTTCTTTTCCTCTTTTTTATCATCAGTCATGAGACAGGGAAGGATATAAAGCCGAGGTGCTTTCGTGTGTCTGACAGATTTACTTGATTGCAAATTGTATCAAACACATTTCTCTTTCTACGTTAATCGGGAAAATATCTTTGTTGCGTGATGAAAATAATCAATCGATCGAGGATTAATAACAATTAATAGATCTGTTTAATATTTCTTTTTCTTGTGATCAGTCATAAGGAAGGTGGGTAAAATGCAAAGCGGGGTGCTCTCGTGCGTCTAATAGATTAACTTCATTCCAAATACAGCACATTTCTCTTTCTACGCTAAATGGAAAAATATTTTCATTTCGTGCTAAAAATAATTGATCGATCGGAAATTAATTAATAATGAATAGATATCTTATATTTCTTTTTTTGTTTTTTATTATTGTAGAAAAGGTAGGAAAAGTATAAACCGAGATGTTTTCGTGATGTGTCTAACAGATCGATTGAATTCAAATTGTATCAATCACATCTCTCTCTCTCTCTCTCTCTCTCTCTCTCTCTCTCTCTCTCTCTCT
>NW_022639485.1:2307575-2374437 GCF_010583005.1 Odontomachus brunneus | reverse complement strand
CTCTCTCTCTCTCTCTCTCTCTCTCTCTCTCTCTCTCTCTCTCTCTCTCTCTCTCTATGTTAATTTGAAAAATATTTTAATTTCGTGATAAAAATAATTGCTCGATCGAGGACTAATTGACAGTTAATAGATCTCTTATGTTACAAATAGGGTACTCCATTCGCGCGTTCCTTTTTGTTCTAGTCATGAATATTTTTAGTTGATCTCGTACGCTCGATCTCATTTTTGGTTCAGCGTGTCTTAAATAAGTTTAAGTTAATTAGGTGTACATGTACAACGTCCGCCAGTGCTCTTATCGTATATAATACGGGGAATTGCCGATTCAGGGAATATATATTGTACATAATTTATACTTTGCCAATAAAAAAAGTGCATATTTTACCTAGAACGTGTCGGCGATTCATTCTTCGCGATCCCGTCCCACCTTAACAATGCTCTATGAAATGTTCCGATCCCACTTTACAGGAATGGAAGGAACAGTCGCTCGGGAATAAACGAGCACGTGCCGCGACACGCGTCCTGGCGCGGGAAGCCACCGCAAGGCAGATGCATCACAAATCGTTTCTGAAGTTACATTTACCCGTATAATCCGGGGGATTACACGTAAAACAGGCCTGCGAAACGCCCAACGGACCTGAGAGTTGAATAATCGCAATTATCGCGACTAACTCATTTCAACCATTCGCTCTCAAATTAGTTTCGCGTCCTAAATGATTTAATTTTGATAATTAAATTTAGATTTTCGTTTAAATTTTGTCGTTCTTATTATGGATTTTTTATTATTTTCATTATATATTATTTATATATTATTATATATTCTTATATTATTTCATTATCATTATGAATTTATTATTACTATTAATATCATGAATATTATTTCCTTCGCAATTTCAAATTTTGTATACTTTTAATTGTGAATGTTATTTTCTCTAAATTTAGATTTTGGTGATTAATTGTGGCTAGTAATGTCGATCATTGATTTTGATAATCGTTATTTTTTTCATATTACGTTACTATGTTCTCAAGTCATAAGACGAGTCTTGAAATGCGAATATTCTCACAAATGGATCGATCTTAGTGTGAATTCTTTCAGAACAAAGGAGATGCTTGCGAAGAATTCCCATCAGATATGTATGAATTTCGTTGAACTCGTGGAACAATCGCTCCTTAATATGAAGAAGCCTCCCGAAGAAAGCAATTTGCATAACTAGAGCAAGTGGGTGTTACCCCATTATAGCTGCCAAGTGTTAGGAAAATAAATAGGCGAGTTCGATCGCTCGATCAAACGGCGAACGAACGAGAGAGGATCTGTCAAAACAGCCGTTGGTTGGAGCGCCCAAAATGGAAGGATAATATTTTCCCGCCTGGTCCTCGAGAAAATTTTATTCTTTCTCTCTACTCCCAAGGACCACCCTCATTCGCTGCGATAATATTGACTTATGATTAACTATTGCGTCATATTATTCATTTTAGAATTACTCGACATTTTTACCATTAATTATTATATTAACTATTCATTTATCAATTACTGCATGTATATCTAAATTTATCACCTTTATACTACTAAATTGCGAAGATCTGGTCATTATATTATATTAACACTGCTACTGGCAGGCAATTGTTAATCTTCCTTTGCGCACTGAAATTTAATCTTTAGGGACAAATATGATAAGCTCGGATTTTTGCAGATCGCTGATTCGGACATGCCGATCCATCAAAACGGCTCCGCCGCACGAACAAGTAATTTCCTATACGAGGTCTATTTGCAAACAGCCTGCAAGCTGCAACGAATCCGTTAGCACGCTCGATCGTTTCCCTAAATTTCGCCAATAATAGTAATGCCTCAATGGCGCTATTATGCGGACGATATATCAGTGTGCGCCGAGCGCGCGACAGACGGCCGTACATAAAGGTGTTGGATTTTGGGGGATTCAATCAGTTTTTGCCAAGGGATTACACCCCGCATCCCCGTCCTCGTATCCGCAGTGACGTTAAGAAAAAAGGACGATAATAGCGCACAAAGGCAAGCGCAACAAACAGTTCCGTCGCACGTTCTGTCGTTTCCAACAGAATGTTGCTGTCACAGAACGTTCATCAATAAAACAGCTAGAAATTTTGTTTTATAGATCTCTGGACCAATTTGGAGCTAATTCTTCTACAGCTTATTTTATAGTATTAAATATCTCGACAATCAAGCATTAGATTAAATGTATGACAAATGTGTACTTCGATTTTTTTCTAATTTGGGACAAATGTAGAAGTACAAAAAATATTTAGATCTTACTTTTTCATTTTGGTACACTTTGAGTTTCACGGAAAATTTATAGCTTTTTAATGTTCTTACTCCTATCATCAATAAGTGCAACAAAAATATATAAGAAATAAAATTGAATATAAGATACAGTTAAATAATTTTAACAAAATAATTTTAACTAAGACACGAACTATAAATTTCTTTAGGCAAGATTCCAACCGAAATGTTTTAAATTTGTGTTAAATTAATTAAAAATTATTTGGATCTCGGCCAAACCGAGAAAAATCAGGCAATTTTAATTAAAATTTTAACAAAATCGACATAGCTGACATACGACCATTCTAAATTTTTTAGTCGAGATTCCAACTGAAATATTTTAAATCTGTGCTAAATTAGTCAAAAATGGTTTGAATCTCGACTAACCCGAGAAATTATTTATATAAATAATTTTTTCAACTTTTTACAGGTTTTTATATGTTCATTTAAACGTTTTATTATTTATATAAATAATTTTACACATTAGACTTCATATTCATAATCAATAAACCAAAAACGCCTTCTATCTTGTATTCAATTTTATTTCTTATGCATTTTTGTTGCACTTATTGATGATAGAAGTGATAACATTAAAAAGCTATAAACTGCCCGTGAAACTCAAACTTCTATATTTGTGCCAAATTAGAAAGAAATCGGAATGTAACTTTTGAGTAGGTTTACTTGTGAGAAAATAAGATTTCATAACTCCGTGCAATTCCAGGTCGTGTTGTTTTACGAGTAACAGTTGTAACACTTATTTCGCGCATTAAGCATTATTCAGTTCTGCGGAGACAGTTTTCAGCCGTGGATTGTAGTCAGGAAGGAGTAGAAAATAAGTTTAAATATAGTCAGTGACCGACCTAACTAATTAGTTTGTTCTGATTAATATTTATCTTTTTGATCAGAAAAGATATCCTTTTGTTAAGAACTAGAATATCGTGAGTTTTTATTGAGAATAACTATCAGTTATTAATCTGTTTGACCAGCTAATTCTAGCTAGTTTTAATTCAGCAAATACATTTTTAATAATGTCGGCTATTAATAATTTACCTATATATTGACCAATAATTAGTCTCAATGTGATTTCCTTACTGAATTGTTTAATAATTACTGTCTAGTAAAGCTTAAATAGTAAAGACTGACTAGTTTCTGACATGTGACCAGCTTTTCCAAATTTTTCTGAACGATACAATTCTGAGTTTTCCTCAGTATAGAAGCGATATTCATTTTCTTTGCCACTCGTGTAGAAGTGATACTGATTTTCCAAGGTGTTCTCGTGGGTGTTGGAGCATACAAAATCCACAGATAAAACGCCCAACGATATGCTCGTCGCATGATATTTTTTGCGAGCTCGCAGACGCAGTGATTTCGCTTTTCGATCGACCTTTCGTTGGGTTGTTTCCGTCGAGTGCACATATCGATCGCACGGTCGACCCTCATTGTACCGGCGCGCTGGTCTGTACGGTGACATACTGGTGGCTGACAGAGACGGTGGTTCCCCCGTGGAGAGCGAAGGGGGCGAGCCGAGCACGGCTACCCGGGGTACCAAGAGGGTGAGGCGGGTTTTCCTAATTCGGGAAAACTCGTGAAATTACCTTGACCGATCGTTGAGCACTTAATCGAAGATTAATGACGGTGCCTTTGGAGGTCAGCCCTCCGACAGCGATTTGTTTCTCGCGCTGGCGGTTTAATTCGCCTCGCGAGCAGCAATCGCGTTGTTCTCAATCGAAACCACATAGTTCAGCAAAATTCCGCGTCGACCAGACGATTGCAAAACTCCCTGCGCAAGCCGTAATCTGAGAGTACAACAAACAACGTCCGGGAATGTTCTTCAGAGAAGAAAACGATGCATCGATTTAGGCAAAAGAGAAAGTTACAATGAAGACCAACTGATGAGAAAAGCTCACTTTTTCTTCATCCGATCATTTCCCTATTTTTTCGACATAATTTTTACCTAATCGTGATTTTCTGTTTTGTATTATACATGAAAGAATACTATTTAAGTAAATCCTATACTTGTTTTAAGTATTTTATAAGTTTATATATCTGCAAATCTACCATGAGTTCCTAAAAGCATCAAATTTATTCAGAATATATTCTGAATAGTAAGTTTAGCACTTCAATCAAAGGAAGATTAAATTAAAACGAAAATTTGCTTATTGAATGAAGTTGAACCAACTTTTTCTTCGAGAATATCTCAAATATTCTTCTGAAGAGAATAAATTCTTTTTTCGAGTACACGATAAAGAGCTTTCCTGAGATTACTATATATTTTAAGTCTGTTATATCAAGAAAATATTTTTTGTCGAAGATAACCATTACTTAGAAGAAAGAAAGCAAACTGAGTAATCGCTTTGGCTAGCAATAGAATGATATTGAGTGATACTTCTTCTCTATGTACACACAAAAATATATATTATATATAAGGAATATTACTTATTTCATAAATTGTATCATAAATACAATGTGTATCATAAATTTATATATTTATAAATCTATCATAAGTTTATCACAAGCATTAAATTCAAAATACATCCTGGATCCCGGTATATTTCAATGAATATTAAATTAAAACAAAACTTTAATTTGTTTATTACATAAAGTCGAATCAATTTTTCCTTCAATAAAGTCTCACAATACATTTTTGTGAAGAGAATAAATTCTTCTCTCTAATACACGATGAAAAGCTTTTCTAAAATTTGAAATAAATATATTTTAGTACTATTATATTAAAAAAACATTCTTTGAAGATAACCATTTATTTAGAAGAGGGAAAGTAAACTGTAAGTTACTGAGTAAGCGCTTTTCTTAGCAACTGAATGATATTTTTCTCTATGTATCTGTGTGTATAATTGTCCTCTGCTTATTTGTCTAAATTAATTTTATTTCTAATCGTTTATACCGACTGCTTGCCGATTGGATCACTGCCGATCAAATTGTTTGCTAATTTGATGACGCTTACGGAAAAGCGAACACGCACGTCCGATCGTATGTCAGCGGGAAATTCGGCTGACGTGAGAGGTCCAGCGTCGAATTTCCGCATCTGTTTAGACGCGCGCACGCGGGGTAACCGGCTTTTCATTGCGAGTCGGCCTTTGTGGTAAACCACGGACAATACCGCGGTTAGGCTGCATCATACGATCGACCCCAAACGCGCGAAATGAAACTCTCAGTTTTCTCCATTCGCGATGACTCGCGCGCGCCGGAATACGAAAAGCCTCGTTTGAGTTACTGGGGATCGATTGGTCCTAGCCACGAGACTCGCGAAATTAATTAAAACGGACCGCGGATTAACACGCGCACCCTCGTCTTGCGTGATGCATCGGCGGATAAATTTGGCCTCGAAGCAAGGATCAATCATCGTGTTTGTACATCGACATTGCCGAAATTGATGCAGGTTGCGAGATTGGAATGTTTTTATCAATTACTCAAGTTTCAACTTATTAACGCAATTGTTGAATTTAACGATTGAACTTCGATTGCCAAGTTTGCAGAAACCTTGATGGTTGCATTTATCGCGCAAAAATATCCGCGCGCCGCCAGCAAATTCAGGAGTTAGATTAGACTATAAGTCTATTCTTTTTAGCTGAATTATCTGAATTGCTGCACTCTGGTGCAATAAGTTAGAGCGAGACAAATATATTTTGTTTCACTCTAACTTATTGCACCAACCTGCACCTGTTCAAGCAATTCAGCTAAAAAGAACAGACCTGACATCGGTACATTAGTTCACAGATGTATTAACTATCAATAACGAGACTTTTCAGGAGAAATATTTGAATGTTCATGACTTTGTAATAAGTCATAACCTTAATACATCTCTGAAACCGATATCTACGCTGTGAGAAAAAATACCTGAAAATAAAAAATGGTTATTCATTGAATATTAATGACATTTATTTATATTATTTATACTAACATATTAATATACATATCTTTGCATTAAGAAAAACTTTTTCTCAAATGAGAAAATATACATTTTCTTCAAAGCGTAGCTTCTCGTGGAAAAACACAATTATTTGTCCTATTTAAATAAAAATATTTAGATTTAACTTGTAGAAACTTCTGAAAGTTAATTATTGAAAAATAAACAAGTTTTTTCTAAAGTACTCCATTTTGCATAAAAAACATAATAAGATCAAGTGATATTTTGAAGAAAACAATTATATGTAATTTCATCCTTTTTAACTAAAATCTTTCATAGTGAAGTTTGTGTTTTTCTTATAGTGAACATTTTCAAGAACATTTAACGAAATATAAAAATTGCTTATCTATCTCTAATATATTTAAAACTTATTTAAACCTTACGTTCCCATTATATATACATTGAATATATACATATATTCTATGTTGAAAATTTAAATATTATGAAATGAATGTCCAGAATTAGGTACGTGCCCGGAAATTGGCATTTCCACCTCAATCCGTAACATTGATCTTTGAAACTCGAAAGAGTCCTCGCGAGTTACATTTGCAATTTTATACGAAGAGCGATTCATATCCTGAGTTAAAAATAATCTCAGGCCCAATTAAACACATAGGAACGGTGAAACGTTACCCGGCCGTTAGTCGTACCGTTCTCCGACAATCGGTGCTGCGAAAATTGACGGTTTCGCGAAACGTCGAGCCGACGACAGGGAGAACTTGACGAGAATCCACGTGTACACAAACACCCATGCGTGCGCTCGCGCACGAACCCCGTACGTTTGACTCCAGCGCTAGACGCGCATGGGGGACAGATGTCTATGGGGGGCAGGTGTACCCCAGTGGTGCGCGTGCCAACCAACCCCCCGCCGCGCCACCCATTGAAGACTATAATTTACTTGAAGAATGCCCGACCCAGCCGGGCATTCATCCCGGAGTAACGTGGGTCGTGCTGCTTTAGGTGGCAGCGAGGCTTCCGATCGCGAGGAGTCGATCGCAGATCACGACGTCCGATTGCCACCCGTGAAACCTCGGATATCACCGTCACGAATCGTGTTTGTCACAACAACGACGACACGCGTAAACGTCAATGTATGTCTGACTAATTAGTGCGAATGTTTCCCGAGGATCTCGGGCCGCAAATCTTCGAGCTTCCTTAACTTTCTTAGATATTCTTTCTCTCAGTATGTAACACGGGATTTCTCTTTTTTTATTGTGGAATTTTGTGGTGAATATTTATCCAGGTTTACTATATCTGATCGACAATATTTGAATTAAAATAAACAAAATTTAACGTATCTAAACATAGATATGTTTGATGATATATGCATGACATATGCCAGTATTTCTGAGAAGATCAATTTGCAATTAATCGAGTTCTGATTCAAACTCAACAGTATTATTCATTCAATTTACAATGTCCTTAGTGTTTCTGATTCAATTCAACCCGCCCTTGCTCTCGAAGCATACAAATTTTCTCGCTACTTTATCGTAACATAATCGTAACATATTTTTTTATTAAATGAACAAAAGGAATGAACGATTTGTAACTCAAAGTTCGGAATAATCAAAGCTCGCGACGCTAGGCTGTTTGTAGTATTGATCAGACTCGGGTGCGAGAATGATGCATTTTCGTAATGGCATCAACCGCCTTGACACTTCCATCCCGGGCTTTAATCACATGTAAAACCGGGATTAAGTTCGCGCCAGAGCCCCGCGTCGGACAAATCATTGATTTACCTTCATTGTGAAGCGCTCGTTTTATTGGGCCGGTAGGGCCGAGCTTACGCAGGATTACACGCGCGCTGAAAGTATGTTTGATCTCTCGTCTGCTGTCTGTGTCTGAGTTTTATTCGAATCGAAGGGGCTCGAGAAAACAATCCATTCGAATCCCACTAAAACTGGACTTAGTAGACTCATCGAAACAGATAATTTATGCTTGCTTTGTATACTTCATTTAATCATTAGGCAGTTATTTTTACCACTGTTAATTGCTAATATTCTTAGTCAATATTAACTAGATTGTCGTATGTAACTGAAAATAGCAGAGAAAATAATCGCCCAAAAAACGTTCTCTTCTTTGATTTCTGCTACACTATTCAGCTCAATATGAGATGCGAACGCGACTTTGACAGACTGCTCTTCAATTTTATAACGGCTGTTTACAGTTATGCGCGCGTTATATCCGATACGGAATTCGCTCTGAAAGGATCTTCCCGTGCAAACAGTGGATATAGAGTTTCCTCTTCACGGCCAATTATCGAATCGTCAGGAACGAGCGATTTTCCCTGACCGTTCAAATCGTCTGCAAATAGTAACACAATACAGTAACCAAGCAGAGCCCTATGTGTTTCGAAATGGCTAAGCTACTACTAACTACCGCTAGCGAATTAGTAATTTAATATCATACAAGCTCCTTCTCCTCGTAGGAGGAGGAACTCAATGGGAAGAAGCCACTGGTCTGGTTTCACGGAGACGTTGTTCCCTTGAATAGCGGAGCAACCTCTAGGAATAGGCGGTCAGTTGAGCGCAAAATCCGATTGACACGTAAAGTGAAATAACGTGGGCGCATATTATCATAAATATTAAAACGCTTCATAGAACGCGGACCTTCGATCGATCAAAGCCTGATACAAGTTGCACGTATTAAATTATAATTTTGAGATAACAATGAAATTTATAATTAATGAAGTTAATCATTATAACGAAGTATCATTACAATGATGTTAGACAGCGTATTAAATTTAAAATTTAAATTCAAGATAAAGTAATAAGTAATTTTGTATGTTTTTTTTTCAGGTAGAATTAAACGATTATATTTTGATATCGTTTTAATTTTATGAAACAACGTATGTACTAATTCAACGTTTGTAAATAGAATTTACCAATAAAACAAAACGATTACACTTCTCCAATATATTGTACATCAATCTCAAGAAATTATCGGGTTGTGTAAAAAGTAATTTCGGATTTTTCGAGTATAGAATAAGACGATTGTACTTTTATGTCGTTCAAATTTTATGAAACAATATATGCGTCGTTTCTATATATAATCCTTTGCCATGTCTCGCATGCATAGTTTCATAAATTTATAACGATATAAAAGTATTATTAATTTTTTAGACGAAAATATCATTTTATCCGAAAAATCAGAGATTACTCATTGCACACAAGCCAATGCAATATCATCGATTCTGTATTTGTCTAAAGGTCTCGGTGCTATTTTCGTTACTTGATCAGTTGACATGCCACCTGTCATTGTCGATCTTCCTTTCCACGGCCGATGCGCGAGGTCGAAATCGACGAGAGCGCGTCGCGCACGCGGATCCTTTTAAATATATTCAATGTTATTCCTACACACTTTACACCGCTGCCGGTCCCATAAGCAGTCAAGTGGTGCCGTAGCTCGTGCCCCACGTATCCCCCGTCCTCGTCGCACCCGCCGGGTGCTCCGAAATCCCGAATCCGTGGACTCCCCCTGCAGACCCCCTCTCGTCATCCCCCTTTCAGTCACTGGCTGGCAGCTCATTAAACACCCACAGCGCCCTCGGTCGCCCCTCGCCCTGATTTAACTATTGTTTAGCGCGTGTGTGTGCGTCGTCGCCCACACGGGCGCGTATACACGACGGAGAGACTCGCCGCGTCGTGTACAGGGTGCTCGAGAAATTAATCGCACGAGGAAGGAAAATCGTGCGCCGACGAGAGGAGTCCACGCTCGCAACGCGTGCCCTTCCGAAGCGCGCTGGAGGAAGCGAGGGGGCACGTCGAATCGAGGATTCGCGGATGCGAGATTGTATGAAGTGGAAACTGTTGTTAATGAAGCGTCTGCGAAAGAGAGCATCTGTGGATTCGAGTATCCACGAAAATAAGAGCTGCTCAGGGAAGCAAACGTCTTCTGGAGAATGTGCAGATCCATGAATCCGAGGACGGCGAGTTCGAAGACCTCCGCGGGATCAAAGGAAATTTTTCAGAGAAAGAATTTTCACGGAAAAGGAATTTTTGAAGTCCACTCGCGCAGTACGCCGATTGCTTTCGGAGTGAAGACCGGTCGAGCCAGCGACTTTCGAACACCCTGTATACGGGGATGCTAATGTGTGCGCGTTCAGCAACGCCGTTGTTACAAACGCTCGCTCACCACTACCAGCGAAGGGATCGAACGAGCCATCTGTCCGTATTTTGATGTCGTACGTATCGTACGAATGGCAGTGGTTCTTACTTTGATGCACTTCGCGCAGTTCATGTGATGAGTTATGCAGGCGGGGTGAGAAGGCGAAATTTCGCGGGTCCTTTTGCGAGAGGCCGATCCTCCGACCTCGAGGGAGCTCGTAACGAGGTCGGCGACGGTCAGCTAAATTCGTTGGCGCGACCGCGCTTTCAATTTAATTGCAACGTCAGCACGGAATCGTTATTTCACCTGATTTCCAAAAGATAAGACCGACGAAATGGCGAGACGTTGCAGTAAATTCCGGAAACAGATTTCAAGTGAATTTTATTCGCGATTATCGAAATTCAATGTTGAGTCGTAGATTGCGGTTTAACCCTTTCGGCCCTATTCTCTACCTGAGGAATTTCAGATATGTATGTACTGTTATATGTAGAAAAGTCAGTAAAACAATGTTAATGTGAAATATATTTTTAAATTACTTTATAAAACACACACACACACACACACACACACACACACACACACATATATATATACTCGTATATATATATATATATATATATATATATATATATATATATATATTAGCCTGATCCAATAAGTTCGTGCGGATTATTAAACAAAACTGAAATGCACTTTATTCCTGTTAAAAACAATGTTAATCAATAATATATACGCCATTTTTTTACAATCTTCTGTCACTTTTCACGCAATTTCATAAGACCCCTCTCATAAAACTCTTGTGTTTTTCCTGCGAAGAAACATTCCAAGTGAATTTTCACGGTTTTTAAAGAAGCAAAGTTTATACTGTCAAAGAAATTTTGTAATGAGTCAAACAAATGATAATCGGAGAAAGCAATATCAGATGAATATAGTAAATGAGGCAAAATATCCCAGCTAAACTCTAACAATTCTTACAGAAATAAGTAAACATAATGCACCGGAAAAACTTATTACTGCCTTCCATTTTCAGCCGCAACAAATACAACTGTACGTTATACACTATTATTTACATTATAAAATACTCTGAAATATATGTATATATATATATATATATATATATATATATATATATATATATGCATATATTATATAAGGAATTTAGAACTGCATATAATTATTTTCTTCTAAAATGAAAATTATGTCCTTAAATCTTGATTTTTCCATTAATTTCGAATTAACATTAAAATGCAATATTAAACCCCAGATTGTGATTTAAAAAATCTATATCTGCCATAATTTTTCACACTTACATGTTATTGAATCATATTTTTCCTACCAGATTCTCACTAAATTCCACCGGAGAGCCTCGATTTGAAATTTAGCCTTGAATTCCGCGTTGAAAACCGCACGATCAATAATACGCGCCAGATTTCCGGCGGCAGATTTTTAATCGTCCCTCATTATCTACCTAAATCCGGTCACGGATATTGAGCACCGCCGGAAATACAGCAGTGACGTGGCCCTCTGCCGACGTATACACCGGCTTGAGCTTTGATTGCGATCGTTCAACCCCAGCAACGTAACTCACCCCTTCGCGCCGTTACGCTCTCGCCCTCCGGTGCGTCGAAACATTATTATTTCATAATAATTACACCGCATGCGCGCGCGGAACGCTGTTTGTCGCGGGTAAGCAACCAGTTAAAAGCCCGATCAGAAACGCGCGCGATAATGAAAATCTCCTCCGCCGATGTGTAATAGGAGAAGATGGACAATTGCCCGTCGGTTTGTCCGGTTGTCCATCCATCTGTTGAATCATCTGCCGACGAGTTTAAATTTCATCCGGCGGCAAGCTAAAAGTTAATTAACTCTTCCGCTGTCCACTTCGGCTGAAGGATTGATAAAAAAGCTTTCACTCGCTTAAATGACTCCCCATTTATAAGTCTTGAGCTAAAGACTTTGATGAAACTCCTATTACGTAATCAGAAACGTTTTAATGGAAAAACATCACGATTCTGTCAGGAGAAATGGAATAATCAGTTAATACCTACGATATAGTTTGCATATTTTACAATAAAAATATCATTTTTAGCAAAAATATTTTATAATACATTTATAAATAATTCTATACAATATTATATATATTGTATATATACTATATATTTATAAAAAATATTCATATATAATATTATATATATATTATATATTATATATATTATATATTTTATATATTATATATTATATATATTATATATTATATATTTATATACATTTTATATATGTATATATAATGATTTATATATTGTTTGCATGTATAATATATTATATTCATATTTATAATTATAAAACATACTTATTAAATACTTATTTCAACAAAATCTTTTAGAATTTAAAATAATTTATGTTCTACATATTTTATACACCTTTTATTTTGTTACCATGATTTTATATTTATAAAATATAATATTATGAATAGATATTTTTTTACAAAATTATAAATTACAGATTACAAAAATACAAATCCAAAATTATATTAATAATACTTTCGCGTAACAAAGCATTATTATAGACGAAAGAAAAGTGGTTTCCCCCAATCGTCCACTTTTGTAAAAAATAATGTGGATCCCGCTGAAAGACGAAAATGTACGGTGAGGCGAACGCGTCCGTCCTCGAGGACGCTCTTCCTTGAGCGAACAGATTTCAAGATCACGTTCCTCGATCACACACGCCTCAGTGTATCCCCGAGGAGAGCGCTCCCCTCTAGATAGGAGTTATGTATTTCATAAATTTCCGAGTCCTTTCGCGCAAGTCCGAGTTTTCTCACGCGCACCGGCCGGCCAGCGTCCTCACGAAGGAAACGCGTTCCTGACCACCCCGAAATCTTGCTGAAGCGTGCGCCCAATTTCATGGTCGTTTTGTAGAACGCGGCACAAGAAGCCGGCCCAGGGCGGTCCTTTGAAACCCACCACTTAGCGGCGAAGATCTGAGGCGAGCCGTCGAGAAAGGATTTTCGCGCTCTTGAGTCATCAAAGGGCCTGACTCGATGGGCCTCGCCAGGCCGGGACACGTGTAATCTCGTGTGCGGATCATGAAGGATCGCTGCACGGGCGTGATACACCACCCTCAATTTGCCCAACTTTCGGAAATATCGATTCGACCGGGTCCTTTTGATCCTCGTAACGTAACGTAGCGGATCCGCCAGATCAAGCATGAGAAGGACACCTCGAGGGTGGATCTCTTAATTTATCCTTCCGACCGCGAAAGCGCCCCTCGTGAGAATGCGTTAAACATCGATGTCGCATCCGGATAACCGTAAATCGTCGACAAAAAGAAACACGAAGCAGACAGGAAGTATTGCGCGTAACCACGGAGATCCCGTTATGTCCTCGTGGAAGCTGAAAGGGTTGCGTAGGAAGAAAGGTTGGTCCCGTTTGGGTATCTGCTACTCGACGAATCGATTTGTTCAGAAGGAGCCTAATAAGCCGTGCCGAAAATAACTGAACTGCTAAATTATCGTACATCACCCTGAGTGGCGATCATGTATGTATTTTCTTTCTAAAAACGCAAACGCGTGAAAAGTAAAAAGCTTTGTTTCGAATTTTCATATTTCCATTGTTTGAAAAGATACACGACCGCTAAAGTCATGGAATTTACATGTAATTTTTCATATTTTCGCGCTCAGGAAAAAGTGACACGTTGATTATCCTGAATACAAAACCGTAAGATTCGAAAAACGAATCGTCATGTACACACATATCCTAAGAGGACTTTCGAAAATCCTAGAGTTTGTCTCTTAAAATCATTTTCAGAAAAATTAGAAATTTTTATATCAACTTACCAAAAAGAACTTTCATTCTCTTTATATTTGCAGTGAAATGAAATACTTAAGTGAAAATTTGCGATCTTCTGCGATGAAAATTTCTGTACATAATTCTATTCTACAGACTTAAAAGTGTACTGATCATCTTTTATAAAAATATCTTTATTAATACTTTAGGAAATATAAATAAGCGAGGATGAAAGCGAGACTGTATGCCAGATTGAGGTGCTTAAGATATGTATGTTGTGTGAAGGCGAAATCATGAGGGACATTTTGTACGTCTGAAATTCGACGAAAAGAGTTAAGCAGTGGATTGAAAAGAAGATTCTTGCTCTCTGCACAACAGAGAGCATATCGCCGTTTGTCCCGAGCAATCTGCTAGGAAAACTCTTATTTATTATTACCTTCCTGGCATATGCCTTCATTCCGGAAACAGTCTGCGAGGAACGAATCGGTATCGCCGGTGTCCCGCTTCGATGTTTTTGTAGCGCTGCTTCCGGAAGGTGGAAAAAAGCTTCCGTGGGACTATTGCATCGCGCAGTTGTTGCGGACATTCGCCGCGCGGGCCAAGTTACATGTTTTCCACGCGTGGTGCGCGGAAGGAACGAGGGGAAAAACGCGGAGCAGGAAAATCGGAGCCCGTGGCTAGTCGCGACGACCATGGCGAATCGATTAGAATGCGGTACGGGGGTGCCCGCCACCTTTGTGAGCCACCGAACGTGTAATTTCAAGGTAGTTAAGTCGCTTAACGAGATTTTCATCCCGCTTGGTCCCATTCTGCCCTAAAAAGCGGGCAATTTCCATCATTAAACGTGTTTATTACCGCTAACTTTTGACAATTTGCATAAATAACAAAGTCATTTTGTTATTCTTCTTTTACTTTTATTTGTATTTGTGTTTTTTTAAGATGACGAGATGTTTGATAGCACACGGGGAGAAAAGATATTTAGAAAATAGTAAATATTGATGTAGGCACTAATAACATGTTTACTCAAATCTAGATTCTTTTAATTAAATAGAATAAACAATTGCTTTCACGAAAAGCTAAAATTTAAGCTTAAGATTTTAAGAAAATGTATATCTTCTCTTTTGAAAAAATATTTTATATTACACTGAGAAAAAATATTTAAAAATTAACAAATATTTATTATGCAAATATTATTAACAAGTATTTCTTAGATAGATACAATTTACTTTAAGTCAAAATTTTTTTTATTTAAATCAAGTATTGTTTACATGGTTTACGTAAATAATACTCGGTTAAAATGAAGAAAATGTTGATTTAAGTGATTTATATTAATAGTATTCTCATCTAATAAATATTTGTTAATTTTTTAATATTTTTTTCTCGATGTAGTATAAGTAAGTGTGTTATTAATTTGTGTATGTGTGTGTGTGTGTATCCACCGTGCAAGTAAATATTTCTTATTTCTTAGATATCTTTTCTCTCAGTGCAGCGACAGGTGACCGGAAAACAGCGAATTTGTTGAAGCCGTTATTAATACGCAAAAATTACGATCCGCATGAATGTTCTCCCATGACGGAAACGCGATATGATAATTTGACAGGCAATTGACACACACGTTATCGTATGATAATCCTTTCCAGGCAATTGGCCACGCCGCTCTTCACTTTCGTGCTCTGCGAACTATCGCGCGCGACACGTGTCAGCCACGTGTCGGAACGGATCGTTACCACGCATCCCTGTGCGTATATTTGCCTACACAGAGTATAGGCGTCAATTTGACCAAGAATCACTCGCAGATAACGGGTGTCACGATAAAATAAAAAAAAGAAAGAAAGAGAGAGAGAGAGAGAGAGAGAGAGAGAGAGAGAAAGCGGCCAGAAGGATCGCGGTGATAAAATAATAATCTTCTCGTCTGCGACAGCGGCAACAGCAAAGTCACGTGGCAAGGTGAGTGGCTTAAAAAAAGAAAAGAAATCGTCGAGAGAGAAACGGGGAGCAATAGCATTTAGGCGAAACACCACCGTCACATGTGTAAACGGAAGGGTGATGCCCTTTGACACGTGGATGCTGAAACAATCCATATGTCGACGGAAGCGCCGTTACGTACAAAGTAAGTAGATGCGCTTTTATAAGAGAAATGTAATGCAAAATAAATAATTACTATCTGTCTCCTCCGAGATCCAATTCCTCTAATTCATTAAGATATACTATACTTAGATATATAGTACTTAGTGTGTTTTTCACCCCAAATTCCAATTAAACTAATCAGTGATTAACTGGCAGGAATGTAAACAGCAGTTTCTAGTCATGTGATTTTTCAACCAACAATAACAACAAAAAAGTTATACTGTATACGTTAACAAAGTAATATTTGGCTAATATACAGAGTGTCTGACAATTAACGACACATCTATTGCGCGCAGATGGAACTGAAGAAAAAAAAACTAGAAAAAAGAAATATGATACACATAACCAGAAATATTTAATTGTGAGCAGCATGGCTGCATCACCCTATTCATCTTTGTATGATGGTAATATGTATGGCTGATACGACTCAATCATTCTGGTACATCAACTACGTCAATGTTCTGGTTACGACAACCAGAAATCAGTTGGGGTGATATCTACCATAGATACACTCTGATTGGAGTAATCTGATATCGTCACTTGTAACTCAGCAATTGCTTTGTGGTTGTAGCGACCACATAATTAGTTGTTCCGTGTTTTACTGTTAATCTAGTTGGAACAATCGGATTTATGTGTGGACTAACCATATTGTTTTTCTGTGTAGTTTTTAATGTAAGAGAATCTTTTTTACGTTTCAATAATAAATTGCTTTATTTTCTATGTTGGCAACTCTACTGTCTAAGTTAATCGTCGATTAACATAGTCAGAGTTTAATGAAAGTCATCCTTATATCGCACCGAATGAGAGTAAATATATACAATAAAAATAAGTAAATGTGATATTAATTCACAAAATCGTGACGATCGTAAGTCGGGGACGCAAGTGCAGGTGACACACTGAGAGAAATTATTTGATAAAAAATTAACAAACGGATATTTTCGGTCAAATTCCAATCAATTTTTATATCCGATCATAATAACATTTTATGAGATAAATTTATAAAAAAATTATGAACCAATACTTCTCATCGAATTTTTCTTGATCGGATACAAAAATTTATCAGAATTTTGATCGGAAATATCCGTTTCTTAATATTTTTTATCGAACAATTCCCCTCAGTGTGCACGCGAGATATTCCATCTTCGTTAAATACACAGACAACCCTTATAGAAATATCATACTAAGAATCATTGATAATTACTTATTTTCAGTATTAAAAATACTGGATAATAAGTAATTATCAATGATTCTTAGTATGATATTTCTATAAGGGAAGATGGTGAGAATATCCGAACGGGCGAGCAGCCACGATTTATCGTCGCGTTTTCACGCCCTCGTCATTTTTCCCACCGTTATCAGCCGCGTATCGAGACGTATCGTCGCATCCGCCATCGATCTCCTCTCTTTATAAACGGATATCTCGAATTAACGCGCTGCACGACGGCAGTCACGTGCGGCTCGCAGAGCGCGAGACAGTGGAGCCAACGCCTCCGCCACGTGGCCGTATCACCAACCCCGAGCACGACAACGGCACGTGCCAAGCGAGCAGCGTGTAAAAGTGACCGTAATTGAGATATCATAGCCGAACGAGAGATTCCCGGCTAATCTCGGCGGTTTCGCGCCGTGGCCACGCACACGTGCGACCGCCACGTGCCGCGTGCTCGCGGGGCGAATTCGTTATTTGTTGCATTCTGCATGTCGATTAAAGGAATTAGCATCAGAATGAGCGGAATGAAACGCAAACCGCATGCAAGCTGACACACTTTAACCCTGCACCTCTTTCTCTACTTGTCTAGTAAGTTTTTTTTTTTTTTAATATCTCCCCTTCGAATCACTTTGAGCATTTTCTCTTGTAATTTATTTTCTGTATTTTCTGCAATCGTGCACTCTCTTCTCTTGCATTTGTACTTGGTGCTTTGCCATTGTTATTTACACTTATGTATTGCCATTATCATTATATTTTTGGATTATACCTTAAATAATATTAGATTATATTTTTACATTAGATTGGGTGTGTTTTACATTAAATTGTATGTATTCTTCAAATGAAATATTATTTTTACAAAGCCGTCTTCTTAATCTTAAACTTAATCATATTGCATTTAGCCATGTGAAATTAGTTTATGTTATATTAAGCAATACTATATTTTCCTTTTTGTCTCTTTTTTTTAATTATTTTATTATTACCATAATACTTTCTATTACTATATTATACTACTTTTATAGTATACTATCTTCATGTATAATATAAAATTATCATATACTGTCATATACTATACTACTATCATATTGCATTTCAAGCCAGTTATAATTACGCATGTTACTTTTTGTAATACACTGTATTCATTGTTTATATTTCAAAGATTTCTCTTAACTTCATAATTAAGAAATAAATCTATTTGTCAAGAGAAAAAATTTGAGAAATTTAAATTAAAATAATAATTAAAATAATAAGAGGAAAAACAGCACAGATATCCTTTTAATTATAAAATTGATGAATTTGATAAAATAAATTTGGAGACAATAATAAAAAATAATAAATACATTAAGGACATCAAAATTCATTGTTTTTCACTTGCGCCGCGCGTATTCAAGCCCACAACGCTAATAAATAATTAGTCAACTCCAATAAAAAATGCACCGCTGGCAGAAGCGATTTTGATGATTCAGGCAAACTCAACAAAACCGTGATCAGAGGAGAAAAAAAATAGCACGACTGGGTCGAATTGTATGGGACGGTATTAAAGAAATTGCCGGGGGATATTGGCTCACGTAAATGTTTGCGGCACGTGATGCGCCGGTGGCGATTTGCGGAAAAGTTCAATTAAAGCGGACGGTCTGTCGAGAAGCGGGTTTGCACGACTGTTTAGGCGAATACGTGATGGACATGTATACACAGTAAGACAAGTCGAGCTTTTTTCGTTTGGATATCTCGTTGGAGCGAAGCCCTGTCACACAGAATAATAATGAATAGTACCATGCGCCGTCGTTCTCATAGGACTAACTCTAGGTACGAATCTCTGTGATATCGCATAATTAGAAGCAGGAAAGAGAAAGAAATTAATGTATTGCGACGCGTAAAAAAGGGTATTGATATCCCGGCTATAACGTCGTTGTGCCGTTAGCCGTAACGACTCGCGCCGGGGTTTCAATCGTTTCGTGCTCAGACTGTGCACAAAAGCTGCCCGGGCCCCCATGTGGACGATCATAGACGTCCGCACTTAAATTTGATTCAGATAACGGCTCTCCTCCGCGCGAGAGTACAAACGAAACGGACCCAGGGCGTTCAATCGCCGATGGTAACACACGAGATGCCCGGCGACTCGATTATCCCTCAAAGAGAAGACCCTGAAGATCGAAGCTGCAATGAGATACACTGCGGAGTAAAGAGAAAAAGGTTACCCTCTGTACGAAGGAGCCCCACAATGGCTGCAAATTGCACGCCAATATCTAATTAATTCGTAGCGTCGCGCAGGGTTATTTGGCCGCAGCGCAGGACGAGTTTGCGATTCAGCGAAAATCATTTTCGAGTCGCGCAACGTCCGACGGATGGATCATCGTGAGGCCTCAAGAGTGAACGTCAAAGATAAAAGAAAATATACTACTAATAATTTATTATTGATCTTTTTAATACCACGCGGTGTTACACGAAATCCACAACGATGTGCAGCGCATTAATCATTAATTACACATTTTTTATAAATTTATTTATATATTTAGAGAAAAATATATAATGATAATGACTGTGTAGATAACAATAGATGGGTATAATTTAATAAACTATTTTGTCGTTATTGCAATTAAAGCTGAAAATTATTATGAATTGTATATCACAATTGTCACTTTAAAATAAATGTCACCGTAACATTGAGTATTTCTTGTAAGCTATACTGAGAAAAATATATTTGATGATTTGAAAATTGATTTGTGGAGGATACAGAAAGTTTATTTCATAGAAATAAACTTGATTCTAAATAGTATATTTTGCAGAAATAAAGTTTGATGTATAAATAAATGTTGAGATATTTTTTTCTCAGATAAGCAGAATTTAATCATCCATAATTCTGTGTATATCAATATATTATTTCAATATATTATTTCATTATTTTATTATCAATATATATTTTAAATACATATAAAAAGAAAATAAATATATACATATAAAAATAACATATATACATATATACATATATACATATATACATATAAATATATACATATAAAAAGAAAATAAATATATACATATAAGAAGCTGTGAATGGATGGAAGAATAAACCACGGGATCAACGTCTTTTATACACGAAGATACAAAGATATCTGAAGTCCAATCGGCCGAGAACAAAAGAAGAAGTATAAGGGTTAAGAGTTAGGTCGGCGAATTTGATTTCCGTTGGCGGATGAAAGGCGCAGCGCGGTCCGTAGCGCGGAGCCCGACGGCGCTGCACCCCCGTGGATCCCGGGAGGGTGAAACAAAGTGGTCACATCAGAATCCACTGTGAATCTCATCCCGAGGTCGGGAGACCTTCGATCAGATACGTTCGCGCGGCCGCCAGGTGAGCCAATTCGAGCGAGTAACGCCTTTTGACGTTAACGCCAGCGCTCTCTTGGGCCCGCCGTAAACGCGGTCGTCGCACAATGGCCAAGCAGATCTTAATCTCCCACCTTGATTCCCGGTTACGGACGACCATTACGAGCTCGTACTCGTGTACTATCACCCCATTGTCTCACTTATCTGTCGGAGCGCCGTCGAAAATGTGCGGGTCGTTCTCTGCGTTAACGGATTCGCGTGGCCGCCTCCCGACATCGAGGGTGACGTCATTGCCCCTCGTCCTCTTCACGATTGTAATCACATCCAATCTCGGATTATTTGTCTTATTATAGTTACATATTCTATTGTACTCACGTTGAATTGCATCTGCAATTTACGCATTCATACGGCTTAATAAAAGCGTTTAGCTGTCGCTTCGCCTTTTGAATATCTTGTCTTAATTCTCACGAAGACCATACCACAGTATGGTACACTAGGATTTTGTTTTTACTTATTTACATTCCGTAAAAGTATTAATAAAAATCTGTAAAGTATAATAAATATACTTTCTAGTCTGTAAAGTAGAATTATATAACGGAAATGATCGCAAATATTACTTAAGTACTTCATTTCACTGCAAATATAAAGGAAAATGAGAAGAAAAAGCTTGTACATTTTGTTAACATTTTCCTATATATTGTATATAATGTATGATTAATACAAACACACGCAGTATATATATTTTAGCTATATATTTGGCTTAATTCTTTATTTAGTATTAATTGAAAAATAGGATAACCCGAGCTCAACGTAGGTTCCCTTTCTTTGTTTTAACGAGTATGTTCGAGGAGACTCGGTTCGCCGAGTTTTCCCGACACGTGAGTCATTGATTACAATAAAAATGGGATTTACCGACTCATCGCATCGCAAAATCCGAGACGGCGGGATCGATTCGGGAGGGACTGCATCTCGTTCCTGGGGAATACTCAACGAGGGAGAGCCTTTGTCCGCGTAGTTCGCGAGAATCCATCCTCCAGTCCCGAGGGATTCCTCGTGTATTATATTACCGGTCGCCCTCCTAGGAGCGATCATTATCTCTTTAGGAACTCGGGGCCAGGAATATGGGCTAAATAACACAGGTATTATCCGCTTTATTAATAACAGCGAAGCGATGCCGCTGTGAAATATTCGTAACCAATTTATGAAGTGACATGCACCTCTCGAGAGAAATAAGATTCTCACAATCAACATATTTTCCAGAAAAAATACTTTCATGTATTTCATTGTTGAAATCATTGTAAAATTTTAATATTATAATTTTGTGTTAAAATATATTTATTAGCTAAATTTAATTTTTCCCGTATTACCAGTAGAAAGAGAGGGAGGGAGAGAGAGAAAGAAAAAGAGTGAGATATAGAGATTTGTGGAAGCAAGTAAATTTTTAGGCTTTTAGAAACCCAAATATGAAAAGAGCTCTGAAGAGAAACAGAAGTGTTCATATTTTGCATTAAAATTTTAAAAAAGTATCTTTTTTTACCATCAAAATGTAGATTACGCCTGGCTACAAGAAGAACTATAAAAACTGTTTAATTCTTTTCTTCTGTTTGACAAATATATACCCTTTTGTTTTCTACAAACGATTTCTTACTTTGTCACTCCTTTCCACTGAAAAATCCACCAAAATTTGCATATTTTTCATTTTTTAAGTATTAATAAAAATCTTTAATGTCATAATAACTTTATGAAAATTATTATAAAATTGTCGTATCTCCCGTAGTTCAAAATTCCTCTTACTCCTCCTCTCAGTCGTTATATTACCGAGACTCGAGATTGTCTTCTTCATTCCTATTAAAAAGTGCAAAAAAGCAACGAACTAGTTGCCGAGAAGATCGTTATGTTCCACACAGTAGCACTCGACCCGATCACGAGCGGGTCTTCTGTAAAAAGCGAACACGCGCGCGTGCCCGCGTATGTTGCACGTACAACGATGATCGCAGATGTCTGTCGGCCACTTGAGAACGAAGTGGCCCGGCCGGCGAACAAGTAAAACAGTTGCCGTTGGCGGCGAAATAATATCGCCGAGGGAAAAAAAGACTGCACGCGCCGTTGCATCTCTATCGACGTTATGGAGGAAGATAAACCACATAGGGTGGCGTAAGTAAGAGCCCAAGAGCGGGTCAAGGTAGATTCGATCGCCGAAACCTCGAATACACACATCACCCGATAGATCATCCAATAATTTAATCGACGGAACGCGCGCCTCTCCGAGGTGAGTTCGCCTCGTTCGCCCGACCTAGATCGCCCTCCAATTTGACCTCAGAGATTGTTTGACCTCATTTGTGCGTTACGCGCGTCACTGGGATCACGCGCCAAGATGCCTCTTCTTCAGTTTATTTTCATCCTTTTTATCAAGCTAAAAATGACTTGTTGAAGAGGAGTTTCAGGTCGCCCTGCTCCCTGAAGAAATGAACTGAAATATTCATGAAATGTCAGAACCAAATACAAGAAAGACATGATTCAAACTCAGAAAAGCGAAATACGACCTGAATCTTAAAGTTTTTAATTTATCTCAATTTTAATTTAATTTAATTTAGTTTAATATAATTGTTTATTTCGTCGAGAACAGAAGTCACAAAACCTCATCAATTTAAAGCGCATTCAATAGACAGCGAGCCTCAGATGTTGCGTCCATTCCACCTTGCGTTCGGGCTCGTGTGCGCTTTTCCCTCAGCATTGAAAACACAGACTCCCAAGGGACATGGTCTCCCGCGAGACACGGAGCGGCGATAAAAATCGCGACGTTTCTCCGGGAAACAAGGTCTGACCAGGCCAAGCGGGCGAGAGATGGACCCTCCGCTTCTCATGTCACCCCCTGTGTGTGTGACAAGCGCACGCTGTCCGCGGAACGGTGTCTCCTAACTGGGGTACCTGTAACCCCCACAGTCTTGCCGCCCTAAAAACGTCCTTCCGGACGAACGCGCTGGCAGAATGGAGGTCCCTTGTAGCCGGTAATGCGAACACGTCAGTTCCTCTCGCTCCGGGAGTTATGAACTGCCGCACGAAGACGAACGGTAATCAGATTCCAATTCGTTCGCGTGTGTCACGCGGATGGGATGTGATTGGATTGTAGACGAATCGACGACGAGTATTCGCAGGTCGGAGCTGTGTACATGTACGTAGCAGCGTGTAAGCCATTGTCTAATTGTTGAGCCGCGTTCCAGCCAGACGGCTGCGAGGCTTCGAAGAACCAGCTGTGAGTGAAAGGTTCACTGGCAAAAGAAGACTTCTTACACGGGAAAATAAAGTTTGGTTGGACTGATTAATTTCTGCTTAAAGAAAGCTTGTTAACTTGAACAGAATTCTGGTAATTTCAATTGAATTTCTGATATTTGAAATTTTGATCAGAAATAATCCAAGCAAACTTTTTTCGTACGTTAATAAACGAAGTTGGTTCCAGGCTCCTCAGAGGTAAGCTCGTTTGCAATCTATTTCTAATTTAATTCAGTTGATTTAGTTTTAGCTTATTGTAGTTCAGCTGAGTTCAATTTGATTTAGTTTTGTTTAATTTATGCTTAAATTAGTTAATTTAGTTTGGTTTAATTTAATTTAAAGATAGTTTTAGTTTATAGCCCAATTTTAACTTAGTTTAATTTATTTTAGTATAATTAGTTATTTTATCGAAGGTATTAAGTCACAAAACCTCATGAAACTTTACAAGTAGTGTTTATAATTCAAAAATTGAAGGCATTCATGACCTGGGTGGATTCCTTCGCATCGTTTCAACTTCCGAAAAAATAGTTAAAGAATTAAATTTTGACGCTAAGGTTAACGGAACACTGTCTATTATTGCGCCCTGCTTCTGTTTGTATAACTATAACCGACATGGTTGATGGATCACACACGAAAGCGTGATGGGCACGATATGCTTGAAAAGAAGCGAAAACTCGGGTGCAAAAACACCCTCCGCGCGACAAAACATCTCGTGTGCTCTTGCGATTTTTAGTGGAAAAAAAACATTGAACGAGTTCTGGAAAGAGAGGAGCGGCTACGCGGCAGCTGCGACGAGTGAAGCGTGAGAGAAGCGCGATCGAGATCACACTTCTGGAAGACTGCCCTAAGTCATGCTAATCGTACAGAATACTGATCAGGTGTTTACCTGTCTACGCGTAGATCGCGCCCAGATAATCGTGATAATATATTCAAAGCGACGTGTGAAAAGCGTGTTTACCGGTTAAAGTAAATAGAGGAATGAGAAAGTTCAATTTTTCGAAAGTTCATCGTTTCGTTTAATTATTTTGCAATATCCTCGCGCTTGAGTTTTTATGCGTGCATTACATTAAAAACATTATGTAGAAGCAGAAAAAATTTAAATAATACTATATTAAAAATCTTTGAGAATTACAATAAGGTGAAGAAAATTGTCGTAAATTAAAGACCACTAAATAATTGTGGAGTGATTTTGTAAAGTACTATGAGTGGATATAATGGAGTAAAGAATAAATCGCCTTCAAAAGTCTAAAAATCCTAAAAAGTATTAAATAATTTTGACTCAATGTTTCCTACAAACCTATTTTAATATTCTAATAATAATAGAAGTCAGCACAAAAAATTGACAGTTATATACTTAGTTAGTTTCTGCCTAATTTATTTTTTTCACCGATTTTTGACAGATCCATAGGTCACATATACACATATAGAAATATTAAGACAAAATTATACCATATCTTTTATGGCATTTGAGGTTTTTGAGAACAATTGTTTATTTTTACTTATTAATTTATATCTGTTAAAGAAATCTTAAAGAAAGGATTTATTTATTTTTGTTAAAGAAGTCCTTTATTTCGTACTTATAATTATTTACTAAAATTTTGTTCTTTAAATTAGTTAAGAATAAAAGTTTCGTCTTATACCTCTCGATGTCCACAGATTTTCAAGAAAATATCGAAATTATTCAATTTTCAGATCACTTGGACAAACTCAGATAATGACACTAATCTAAGAAACACGTAAACAACATATTGAACATAAGTTACAGAAAGTTTCTCCTCAATATCTCTGAAAGTTTTCGAGCTATGAGGAAACATACAAATAAACATACATACACGCAGGATAAATTAAGAATCTCCTCTTTTGTTAAGTCAGTTAGAAAGTCAGTTAGTAAACAGTGCTTGGTCAGCTCTCGGTACTTTCAAGCGGATTTTATCAAATATTGAGGTGTATGGAAGATTATTCAATTATTTATTAATTACTAGTTAGTTTTTTAATTTTTACATACACCTTAAATCCGCGCAAGATACCTACTGCACATTTTATATTCTACTGTTAAAATAAAAATTATAATGATGCAAAGAAAACTGTCACGAGTTTTCTGAACAAGGAAAGTTTCATATCAAATTCATTGAGGAATGACTTTCATTGAGGGACTCAGTTTCATTGAGGAACGACTTTGCAAAGCGGCATAGATAGCATATTCCATAATTGTCGACGATCTCAACGTTCTCACTCGCGCGACATCGATTCTCGTCGGTGGCGAAAGGGTCGCAAGAAATAAAACGGCGCCGTTCAGTGTCAGCCCATTATCCACCGGGGAAAACAAACTGGTCATCTCTCGTTACGCGCATTATCTCCGGGCTGTCACGGTTGTACAGGATTACACGTCGATTACGAGACGCAATTTTAAACCGTCTCCCCGCCCGCTCTCCTTTTCTCTTGCTCTCCCTTGCCGCGCTGGCGTTACAACCCTTTGTGGGTTACTCTATGGTTTTACAATCAGTCACCCGTGCTGTGACACGGCCGATGGGTCGTCTCGAAGGGGTTGCCTCATTTCGAAAAGCGGATTACTCGCCGTCCCGCTCATCTTTTTGGTTTTCGCCTCACGCCGAGCCGACTCTGTCTCTCTCTTTCCCTCTTTCTCTCTTTCTCTCTCACCCTCTCTTGTTCTTCTTTCTCTCATCTCTCAATATCGACGGCTTTCTCACTCGACGGCTGCCGTTTCTCGTGTGATCGATGAGTCCGACTCAAACTGATCGTTCCCTTCTTCTGACGATCGAGCACCCTCTTTCCTCGTTCTTCGATCGTCGCGACACGGATTCGCGCGTTTTCCTACATGCCGTTACGATTTTCGCTCGTCATTGTTTACACGCAACCCCTGCCAACGAAAGGCGCCAGTCCTCGAAGGGGTAAAAATTCCGCCTCTGAAAATGTGGTGGCCTTGGGAGTAACTTGGAATAAATTTCGGAGAAATTTAACAATAGTGGTAATCCCTATTAACGTAAAAAAAAAAGCTTTTTATTTAGTACACATGACAGAATAAAATTATAGATCGACAGACAAGTAAAGAAATAGAGAAAAACAAGAGAAACATCTTAAGTAAATTATCTTAAGGTGAATGAATCATAAAACAAATTTCGTAGGAATTTGATGAAGCTATGCACAATGAAATATTATCTAATATCTATGTTCGCGCGTGTAATTAAAAAAAAATTAGCCATTTGAGAGCTGAGATATTTGCAACTAAAGTTGACACTTTTCTTGACGTGTTCTTTGAAGCCAACACGTGTTTTTCACTTTTATTTTTAATATCTTCTAAATTATATGCGAAATTTTGATAAAAAATTACTGTGATATTAAAGACTGATATACAGACGTTATATACAAATTTCAGAATTACTAACCATGTTGTTTTCAAAGTACAACGGTGGAAAGCTCATAATTCATAATAATACTCGAAATATGTATACATATATTTAAATATTTATATGCCTCTTTTTATCGTCTCTATTAAATAAACTGATGCATAAATAAAGCATTCGTCTGAAAATAAAAAAATAATCAATTTCTCGCATTTGTAATATTGTATACATTTACCTCAATTTCGTTTCAAATTTACAGTGATAGAAAGTGAAATAAATCTACAGTAATTTTCTTTGATAAGTAGTACATTTATGAGCATCACTAAAAATATAGCGTTTAACAATAAAACTAGTGTATGTGTGTATATATAAATATAATTTATTAAAATGTTTCCAATTATAAAATAATTTTAATAACACGAATTGAAAGATATATGAAGTTTATTTCATATACAAAATTACATACATATTATTTTCAATACAAAAATTGATAAATCATGATCGTTTCATCGCCGCCTCCAGCAATACAAGCGCAGCTTCCAGGTCATTCCTGGGGCAGCCGGGAAATCAATCGGCGAGCGCCGCTCTTTCGTCGGTAAGACACGACGCGACACGACAGACGCAATTTCTCGATATGTCGGGATATATTTGATGCGGAATACTATTCCGTACCTCGAATGTGTCTCGCACTTCCCCCTCTCGTGACGCGCGCGCACTGCAAAGGTGCCCCCCGGCTTTTTTGCCAGTATGAATGATGATGTATGGATGCTGGCTGGGCACCGGGGGCTCGGTAAAGGGTTCCATTGTTGCGCCTTCCCCTGGAGAACGGAACCCACTCGCCCCGCAGGGGAGAGACCTTCGTGAAATATTACTGCCGAGCAACAAACTGCATTCTGCTGGCTGTATACTGTTAATTTTATGCCCGATTTTTTGCCCACTCCATCTAGACTGCCCTCTCGCGCCGCGGACCCACCGACAGCCGCCCCTCAATGTTGCTACATCGACGAGAGCTCGTGATTCGAAGTGTGTCGATATTATAATAATAAATATTCATCGGATAATTCTTGGACATCATACGAGCGAGTCGGAGGCGCGAGATCGCCTCTGTTCTACAAGCGAATTTATTTCTTAAAGTTCACCGCTCGGCGAATTTTCAATTTCCTTGTCACAGTTTCATAAATACTGATGTGTACATGATGTTTGTTTGTATGTTCTGTCATGACTCGAGAACCGTTAGACTTTCGTATGATCTGAAAATTGGGTAAGTCCTTTACTTTCTTGAAAATCTGAGAACATCTAGAGATCAAGACGAAACTTGTACTTTTAATCGATTTAAAAAATAAACTTTTAATAAATAATTAAATAGTACGAAATATATATAAAACATATCTAATAAAAATAAACAATTAATATAAGAGACATGAGATTATTGACTCTCAATCAGTCAGGTTTTTGTGCTGTCTTCTAATATCGTTAGAATATTAGAATAGGATAATGTAAACACATAAATATATTAAAATAAAATTATTTCATACTATTTGGACCCTTTAAAGTTTTTAAAGGCAATTTTGAGATACTTAATTAACGATAAAGGTAACTGTAAGAATTCTATAAGAATACAGCTCTAGTTCGCAAATCTTCTCGTACAAGGAATTCGCACGAGAGAAATGCAATAATTATTACACGCCTCGATTGATTATTGCACGTCATATGAGAAGAATACTTCGCGATATGAGGGAACAATGCGAGATAACAATTAGTAGGTCCCTCGATAATCGGATGCACCGCGAACGCGCTGCCCGCACTCTATGCAAATTCGATCGGACACGGTTTTAGAAATTCGCCTTGGCCCTTCTCGTGCGCCAACAATGCCCTTCAAGTCTGCCGACAATGGGAAATAATAAACCGTGATAAATAGCTGAGCAAATACGCGCGCGGTACGATCACGGAGCTGAACTTATACCGCGTCTCTCTCGTTCTCTCTCCTTTCTCTCCCTCTCTCCCTCCCCCCTCTTTCGCTCGCTCTCTTCGCATCGGTTCCAGGTGCTGCCGCTCGAATTCCAAAATAAATACCCCCAGCAAATACCCGACCCGTGTATTTGCCTGTCCGGAAAAACAAACATTCTCTATTAATTTCCCAGCTTTACGCGAGAACAACCGGTTTCGATTTATTGAAACGACGAGCATAATGTCGCGAAATTTATATAAGAATCACGTAGATTGTCAAGTTCAAATTGAAAATTATTTGTCGTGTGTTAATGAAAAGACACGGCCGAGTTTTAGAACGCGTTTGAGGAGATTGTAAGGCTCAGTGTCATATTTTTAGTTGCAAAGAGGATCGCTCATAAATTTACTATTTATTGAACAAAATTACATGTCTATACGTTTGTTCCATTATCTAACTAATAAATATAATATAATAATAAATATTATTTTAAGAGAGACAAAGTTGGAATAGATATGTACATATATCTATATATATGTATGTTGTGTACGCGTGCGCGCGCGCGTGTGTATATTAATACAATATCACGGAAAATATTATTTCCTTATTTTTCTTATTAATTTGTGCATCAAATATAATATAGATCCACCAAACAATTGAAAGAAGTATATAAATGTTTAAATATATATGTATATATCAAGTATTACTATAAATTATAAACTTTCTACTGTTGTATGTTTTAAACAAAACAGTTAATAATTCTGAAATATGTGTACAATATCGTTATATTAATCTTTAATATTATAGTAACTTTTCATTAAAATTTCTAATTTTAGTTTACAAGGAATTAAAAATAGAAATTAAAAATAGCACACCAAGGAGCATATATAAAAAGTGTCTCAATTTTAATTCCAAATATCTCAACTCCCGCATGATCAATTATTTTCTAATTGCACAAGCAGGTAGACGACATTTCAATTTATATGCAACGCAAGTTTCAATGAATTCCGAACAAACTCACTTTGCTTTACGACCTCCTTAAATTTAGCCGGGATTGTGAGACACGTCCATCACGAGACGGCAGTTTCGGAGGGAAGTAACTTGAAGAGGCAGCACTAATCAAAAGTGGTCCGCGGAGACAGATTGAGGGGCGTGCGTGAAATAAATCAGTCTTTTGTTTTACAGCCCTAAAACGGCCGTTGGGGATGTATGCAGCGCGAAGTGACGTCCATTCATTAAAGCGCCCCAGCTGCGAGATCGAAAAGGCTCCCGGCGCCGATTCAACGACTCCGTTGCAGCGCGATTAAACAATCGGACATTGTGTAAGCGCCGTTATTTACGATGTGAGCTTATTTATTGTTATTATCACACGCGCTATGCAAATTTTATCGTACGCAGATTGCGGCGCGTACAATATTCCAGCCAGACTGCAGCGACTCGAGAAAGGATAAATTGAGGATAAATATTTTGAGAGAGAGGTTATTTAGTGGCCGAAACATCATTGTGCATGGAAAGAAAATTTCAGTTTAGTGCAACTGAACGGAGATCAGATGAAAATACGACCGTCTCCATCAGCGCGATCCAAAGCATTCGTTTGAATCAGAGTTGTATAAAACTACAAATTAAACTCCTTTCAATTTAACGATTGATTTGAACAAACGTGTTTCTATTCAACTAACTGACGATCGATCCAAACAAATTCAATCGAAAAATATTTAATTGTTTTCAAGAGAGTGATGTGTTTGATTTTAAGAGAGTCCACAGTAAAATAATCCTCCTGCATCGTCTTTTTTTAGGATTTTTCTACTGAAGAGAGTGTAGATGTTTGAGTAATTACGTTTGAGTAATTCTTAGAGAGATTTATTTGGAATCCCATTCTTTATTTTACGCATAAATTAAGTGCAATTTCTTGGTTTACGAATTTTGTCAACTTTGTTCGTTTGGAATTGATTGTGCATCTGAGAGCCTTGATGGTTTAATAATCCGTTTTCAGTTATTTCAACCGAGTTTCAATACAACCGCATGTTCAGACAAACATTCCCAGTCATGGAATAACAGAAATATCATTTCACCGTGTTTCCACGTTCAGTTGGATCAGCTGAGATTTCTTTTCCGCATGTAACATTACACGAATTGTTTTCTTTTTTTTCGTGTTTTTGAATCCCAGTCACTTTACGTCACTTATCGGCGCGTTAAAAACGTAGCTTCCGTTACGAAAAGCAAAATTGACTCGCGGCGATAACGTATCTAAAGGCATGCGAACGTCGGTTAGTACACGGAAAAGAGATGCTTCGTGAGGAGACGTGCACTCTGACACGGCATCCCGCAGATACGGCTTGTCCATGTTGTGGTCGTTTGACGTTCGCCATCGTTGCTTTCTATCCGGCCCAGCGCGAGAATAGTTATCGCGCGAGTGCCACGAATAGTCCAGTTCGCGAATTGTCATCACAATCGCGACTGCACTCGTCGAGTTTTCCGCCGCGGTGCAAGCAGCGCGATGAGAAGCAGCCGTGAACGCTTGACAGTGGTGCAACATCGCAACCCTTGAAAAGTCCGATAAGGATTAATAGAAGTATATGGAAATTTCATTTAAGTACTACATGACTTTGTGTGAAATTATAATTTCTATGGGAAATTTCAATTTCTCACATTTCAGCTCATACAAAAATGTTATCAGTTTCTTTCGTCTGGTACCGTTTTATACCATAATTTATTTTTTACGGTTTACGGTACCAAACAACTGAATATTTATCGATTTAGTGATTTTATCATGTTTTATCAAAAACGCGATTCAGTTACAGAGATGTTTCTTACGTAATTCTATCAAATATTTTATGCAGCGTAATGACAACAGGATAGTCGCGTGTTGTCACTACATAAACTTCATGGAAAAATCTGCACGCGATAAATCGCTCGTTACTTACTTTAATTAAATCCGCCTCGGACACTTTTATCGTCCAGATAAGATTGAGTCGGACATAATTTACTTCGTAATGTAAATTTGGAATTTATCCGAGAGACATGAATCTTTCGAAAATATTTTGTAGCATAATCGTTACAATGAGAGCAAATCGATTTATGCTGTTGAGGAGACTCTAGCGTTTGACCAAATACAAGATAAACTTACAATATGTACATAATACGAAGACTTACCGAACTAACAATAAGTAACTGGAATTTCGATGATCTTTGCTGTATCGTTTTCGAGATATTTAGATCTTTCGATGAGAATACTTGTGAGATCGACAATATATGAGTGAAAAAATGGCAGCACATACATACATATAGCGTCAAATCTGAAATAACCTATCATAATGTCATTTCTATATTTATTTCTATATTTATTATTCATTTCAACATGATATTTATGTATTTCCAATTAAAATTCAATGAAATTGATCACTTATTAAATACAATAACAAGTATAGTGGATTGCAAAACGATTTACACATAATACAGTTGGAAGTTCACCAAACTGTCAAAACTGAGAGTCATTATCGATGGACTTACGTAATAATAATATAATTAATAGTATAATTAAGAACACTAAATAATAATAATTAATTATTATTATTATTGTTAATATAATTATTGAGCAAGTCAGTAATGTCTCTCAATTTAAACAGTAAACCTTCAACTTCATTGCGTCTAAATCGTTTTACAATCTACTGTATACTTTACTGTCCATTTCATATACATATTTCTTATAATTAATATTAATATTAAATCACAGTGTCTTACAACTTACTATTATATTGTCACTTTTGAAATATTTAATTTAACGTTTAAAATAAAGAACGATTGCGACATTTACGAATGTAATCTCACTAATATCGTTGCAAAATCATTTTTTAGACATTTCAAACAATCTTATTAACAAAATACTGATTGAAACTAGAAAATAGCGCTAGAAGCTCCTTTGATGAGGAGGAAGAGATTCGTCGGGGAAATTGCAACTTTATTATGCATGATATGCGATAACAGCTTCGGCAAAATCAGTCGAATCGGATCAAATGAACCGAATAGAATCCGGTCGGATGCGATTTATAAAAATCCATAAAATGAAAAAACCTACTTGCGCTCGGCCATTGTTTGGAATTTATCCGACAGACGTGAGTCTCTCGAAAATATTTTGTAATGTAATCGTTCCAATAAAAGCAAATTAATTCTGTTAAAACAGATGATTGTTCGGGTTAATTGCTACTTTGTACCGCGCGATACGCGATAACAAGTTGGCAAAATCGCTTGTCAGAATGTCATTTGGTGTCGGATAGAGTACGGCCGGATTTGTAAAAATCCACACACTAGTAAAATGCAAATTTTCCAAGAGAATAATCGCGGAATTCAGTCGCTCGCTTAAGTCGTGATTGTTGTTTATGTCTGTGTATGCGTGTGTATTGTGGGGGTAATACAAAGTATACATGTATACAACTAAAAATAGCACATGGCTATAATCTAAACATTGTTAATGAGATCTTATGAATCATACGCGCTAAATATAGAAGAGAACACATTGGACATACATACATGCCATAATTCATTTATATCTGACTCGTCTAATAGAACTCCGCGTATCAGTTCAAAAACAATATTGAAGCATTGAATCTCTCAAACGCAATGCAGACCTGAAATTTCCACCCGTTTGCAGTCCCATCATCGCTGCTAACGAAATAATTACATCACCCATCAACTTCTTTTTATTATTGCGTTAACTAGCTATAACTTACAGTAGAGACAATTTTTCAATAGCTTAATAGTTTAACAGCTCTTATAAATTTGGCAGCATTTTATACTTGCTCATCCGAAGAAACTCGAGATTTCTTTTGACGCAAAAGTGGAGTCTATTCGCCCTTAATTTCACACTGAGGAAAAAATGTTTGGTACTTGTGACTATAATCACATAGATGAATAATTATAGTAAATATAATTATAGTTAAAATAAAATTATAGTACAAATATTATAGTATAAAAATTATAGTATAAATATAATTATAGTAAAAAAATCGTTTTCTTTTTGTTAAATTCTGCTATAATATTAGTGATAATAACTTTGTATGCACGTTATATTACTACAGCAAAAACTGTCAAAAAATAAGAATGAGACCGAAAGTGATTATAACTTTAGTTACATCGAACATTCTTTTCTCTCTTCAGTGCAACTTATCGTAATTACGATCACTTTCATTTAAATTTCCCGAGGGTGGATCTCACTTTCGGAGGAAAGACCGACGGCGTTTCGTCGACGGAGTCCTCGCGTGTGACGAGCGCGTGTAGGATGAAGAAGTGCCGATAAAGTGTAATTATTGCGCGGGCGCGGGTCAATAGTCCGCCACGTTGCTTGGCGACGGTATTCCTACTCTGAGCCTCCGGAACAACCGGCGCGAAGCTCCTCTTCCTTCTCCGACTGCTCCAGACTCCGGACAGAGACTGGCCAGTCTACTGCACGACGCCACGAAGAAGAACGCGAAGACGACGAGATCGTATCTTCCAACTGCTGCGGCAGACTCCTCACGTCGCCGTCGTTATCGTCGTCGCCGTCGACTCCTTTCGCGCGGGGAGCCAGCTAAGTACGATTTCAACTCGCTTCTCCGTCTGTCTCTCTTCTTCTCGATCCACTCGACATCTCGATGTTCTCGAGGTCGCGTCGAGATTTTCGCGGGAAGTTCATACCATGTGTGAAATATTACGGATATCGTGCGAAAACGGAACGGTACGACTTGCTTCGCGTGCACTTCGAACGCACGTTTCCTCAAAAGCGTGACTGCACCGTGCACTTTGAAGTGCGATACACCTTTCGAGTTCCCTCAGATCGATGATCGGAGAAACAAAGTTAATGGAAAACCTACTCTTGCCCACAGAAACTGAGAGCAGTGATATGTGGCGAGAGAAAGACGAGTCGACGAAAAGCGCGCCCACGTCGACGGACGATGAATCGCACGTGGCAAATTGCGCGAGGATCGCGTCTGGGTTCTGGTCATTGTGGTTACTATCGTTCAACGACAACTTCGAGAAACTCTGCGGCTGCAAAGTGAGCGATGTGTTGAGCTTCGAGAAGTTCACACAGCTCCTTTATCGTCCGACCGATCCGGCCAGTCTGGGAGTGGCTAGAGCTCTATTCGGTAAGTGTCTGTTTTAAATACACGATTTTTTTACGAACATGCAGTGTTCCAAGTGCAGTGAAACAAATGTACCGAAATTTAAGAAATGAGACACGATTTTGTGAACAATCGTAATATCGGAATTCAAGTATCGAAACAATCTCCCGGAATGCAACTTTATCTGAAATATTGAAATTGTCTTGTTGTACAGCTGGATGTATTGGTATCTATTCATGCGAGTATAGCAAAAGTGTAGCTAAGTGAATAGAAGATGTTCATGACAAAAATCGATCGATATTAAATATTAGTTTATCTTTGCACACTAGTGCGTAAATGAATCTGCAAAATTCAATGCAATTTTTAAGATTTCTTTGTTTTCTTTTATATAACAATCGACTTTATTAAAAAAAGTGTTAAAGTGAAATTTTTAAAAGTACAAATAAATATCTTACAAGATATTTCATATCTTGTGAATTGAAAAGTACCCGAATAAAATATAAAATATCTCAGAATGTATTCACTTTTCAATGACATTTTAGTTTCGGTACTTTTATATGCAGGATGATTCTAGAAATCAATTTGTGTTTAAAAAAAACATATAATTCCATTAATGAAATTCAAACTGATCTTAAAAAAATCTTACACGTCCACTACAAGGTTAAGCCAATGGTAGTATTATGCATCCTTCTTGAAACTCTAAGAATTTTATCTGAAACATTTTTTTACATGACATTAAGTTTAGGAAATATATATAGTTGTTTCTATTAAAATATAATAGTTTTTCCTATATAATAGGAAAATATATATTATATAATAGTTTTTCCTCGGAACATTTGTATATTTCGGGAAAATTATATTTCAGAATATAGTCTTTAGTACTCAGGTTTCGATCTTAATGTTTTTCAGGAAATTGTCTCTCAATTTCTAAATTTCAAGATTCTGATCTTTCGGCAATGCATGCCCACGCGACCTTTAAACCAATTATCTTCCAGGATAAAAATATGTGAATGCCGTCAGAACGACATTATGTGGTTAACGAATATTTTGTTTCCACTGAATGTAAAAAAATAAAAAATAAAAAATAAAAAATCTAGCTCCACACACAAGCCAAAATTATAAATAAAAAAGTAGATATTGGAAAGGATGTAGGCTTTAAAAATGTTTAACTGGTATTTTGTTACTATCTGAAATGATTAATGTCTACATTTGATCGGCAAAACGGTTTAAAAGAACATTCCGCAAATCTGCGCGCAGACTTGTCGCTGGTAACATACAATTTAATCCTACTCACTGCAACACTTTACAAACGGAGAGTGGAGAATTTGAATCGTAATAACTAGACACAATTTAAGACCTATTAAAGCGGTCATGAGGATTAATGGCTCGAGCCAATGAAAGCACGACCGTGATTCTATGTCGCTCGTAGAAAAAGTGGGACCATGGTGTTTCCCTTTGCTTAAACAATGCCCGCCCTAATTATATCTTAATTATTATTAAACGCTGGAATTACGTAGTCAGCAAAAGCGACTAGCTATTTCATCCGATTCGAATGCAACTCGAATTGCAATCTCACTCGATTCAAATGATACAGATCGGTAAACAATTTTTAATTCGAACAGAATCTCTTTCCTTCTCTCGAGATTATTCACAGACTTTTCGCAATATCGTGCATGAAGAGAAAAGATTGTTTGTATTAAAGTGACAATGACAGAACTAAGTACATTGTCGTTGAAGATAAAAAATTTTCTTGTTCTCAAGGGGAGGTTCGGATTAAAGAATCCGAAAAATAGGAGAGTTTTATTCATTTTCTTAAAAAAAATCAATAAAGATATTCATATAGATTCTTTTTCAAACAATCTATATGAATATCTTTATTCATATATATTCTTTGAAAAAATGTTGTGGAATTTACTATTTTCGGCTATCTAGACTAAAAACTTCCCTTAAGACCTGAAGTTGCTTCTTAAGAACCAGAAATTCTGTTTCCTTCAACAAAGACATATTTAGTTGTGCCATGTTAATTAAGTCAATCTTTTTCTCGATGCCGATTCTCAAGATCTAACACTCTTTTCGCAGGACTGTGCATGGTGATAGACGTCGTTGAGGAGAGAGGGTTTTCGAACATCGACATCAAATGGGGCGACCCATGGGAATGTCACTTTCCGTTGATCCATGGGATGGGGCCACCGTCGCTGCCGTGGATGATAATGTTGTACACTGTGATGTGGATAGGTGCCTTCGGGATCGCTCTCGGTCTGCGCTTCAAGCTCGCTTGCGCCTGCTTCGCTCTGCCTTATTGGTACATTTTTCTGTTAGACAAGAGCTACTGGAACAATCATACCTATCTGTATGGCATCGTGGCGATTTTATTCTGGGGCACAGGGGCGGATAAATATTTGTAAGTAACAATTTGCGAAAGAGAGAGAGAGAGAGAGAGAAATTAAGTGTTTTTTACTCAGCGCTCTAGTACAAAATTCTCTTAAGTGATATTAAAATATGTACTCAAGAATAATAAGAATAACAAAGATAATCGATAATTCAATTAATCAATAATTGAATTAAAAATGACAGAGATGAGAGAGAAAGAAAAAGAAAGAGAATGTCGATTGAATATTAATTTATTTACGTTTCCATAGCGCATTGGATGCGAACAAGGCGAGACACCACGACGACTCCGTACCATATTGGAATTACTTCATCCTGAAATTTCAATTTTTCCTGCTTTACTTCTTGGCCGGCCTGAAAAAGTCCAGCCGAGAATGGCTCGAAGGCTACGCCATGACGAATCTATCTAGACACTGGGTCTTCTATCCTTTCCAGTAAGCTAAATGAAAGCCAAAAATATATACCAAGTCATATATTGTAATGATTGTATCATGCAAAACGAAAAAATTTTCGCCTACTATAAAAGAGAGAAGAGATTTTAAACAGAAAGAACTTTAGGTTGTCCTAACTCGAATTCGAAATTATTCTAGTCACGTAAACGCGAAGAATAGAGAAAGCTTTCATTGAGGATTCATGAATCAAAATAATATTCTTTACAATCAACTAAAAACGAGAAGAGCCAAAATGGAAAAAAGATAAGAAAAGAAAGCGATGGCGCAAGATATAAGTTGCGAAACTCCATCAATATACGAATAAAAAAGGGAGTTTCAAATAGTCCTTTTTAAAAATTACCCAAATTCTTGGCCCGGTTTTCGGAAGAATTAGTGACACTTTCTTCACAAATTTGTTTTCAACATGAATATTCCAGTTCATTTCAGAGAGAACTTTCAGATCGTTCCTTCCTTTACCCCAAGAAGTGAATTAAAATATTCATGATTGGTTCACCTTCACGTGGGAGGAACCAAGCCAGAAGCCAGGTCAAGCATTTTGCTACACCGCGAAAGTCTAAAGTATCATTTACCTAAACATTTCGCTCGTTATTCTCTTTAGTGAAAAAATTCCGAAAATGTGATGCATAAGAATTGGTCACCAACTTATCCATGTAGAACACCGGAACCTGAGAGAATTCTTCCGATTTCATGATTGACACGAGAATCATTTATTCATATATAGCGTTACTTACATACAGATCAGTACGACGGGTTGTCTGTTTATTTCGTTGGCAGGCGCGCGTAGTCGCGCGCGATCTCAGTAGATCTGACGGGATACGCGCTTATTTTCCCATGAACTTTACGTTCCAAGTGAGCATTCTATCAAGGCTCATTAAAACCATATATAAAGACCACGCGCGCCTGCCAATAAAACGCATAGGCAACCCGTCGTATTAACTTGTAAATAAGCGTAACACTCTGTATATCTTCTATTAGGTTTTTCTGTCTCTAGTTGATTGCATCAAAGAGCTTTGATAAATTAATTACTTTTTTATTAATATTCTTCTTCTCTATTCTACTGACAAAAACCGAAGATCGATCTTTTGCGTCGACTTCACATAAATTGAATGTGTCGTCAGTAATACATCAACGCAGCCAACGTGTTGTAAAGTCTAATCTACAATGTGCTCTTTGCTTCCTGTTTCCTGTTCTCTATCCTTTTCTGGTTTAAGGCTCAAGGTTTAAGTATCACACAGAAAGAGTTAGAAAGAAAGAAACAGGAAGCAAGGAGCACATTGTAGATAAGATTCAAAACTTATAAAATAAATGCCACGAATTCTAAAATCTCTTCTAAAAGACGATTCTTTTTTATTATAAACGCGCAACAGATGATATGAAGAACGGAAAGTAAAAATGCTTGTCTTTGCAGTTTCTTTCTGACTACTGAGCAGACGGACTACCTAATTGTCCACTGGTTCGCCTTCATCTTCGACTTAACCGTCGGTTTTTGGATGCTGCTCGAGAAGACACGAATACCAGCCATGGTACTTTGCACAGCTTTTCACTTAATGAACACGAGGCTATTTAGTATAGGTAACTAGCACTGGAAATGAACAATCGGCAAGACTGTGTTAATTAGCCGCGAGAAATACAATCGAGAATTCCTCGTATCGCCATTCAGAGGGAACACGGGAGAGACGAAAATTTCACGAAGAACATGCTTCCAGGAATGTTCCCGTATGTGTGTCTGGCGACGATGCCGCTATTTTGCCGCGTTGACTGGCCACGTAAATTAGGTCATTACTTCAACTGGAGACGAAGAGTCTCCGCTGCTGATGTCAAACCAATCGACGAGAATCGCGCGAAAGCAATTGACGATCAAAGGAAAGATTCCACGAGGTTTGAACGTTGCGCGTCCTCTTCGAATGAGATCTTGGACAACGAAACGACACATGAAGGTGAACGACATTTCTTTCTTATTTCATAAAATAATATACATTTTAACGAATTCTAAGCTGGAATGTTTACTTCAATTCTTAGGAAAAGAAGAAGTGAACCGTGATTATTTTACTGGACCGAAATCTGAAGAAAAAATCAACAAGGGTGACGACGACACGCAATTACCTGAAAATTCGATTGAGTCCGGTAAAGAAGAGGACGTGAACGTTCGCGAAAAAATTCCAAGAGCTCAGCGAGCAACAAAAGTTACGAAGAAACAGAAGCTCGTGGTGTCTATATTGCTGTGTCATATCGCACTGCAATTCTTCCTGCCGTATTCGCATTTTATATCAAAGGTATCGAGTTCGTTAATATTGTTTTACTTTACTGTACGCTAACGTTATCTGATTAGTATGAATTGATTAGCTGGGTAATATAGTCCATCTTTGCAAAAAAGTACATTGTAAAAATAAATATAATTTTAAGGAGTAAAATTTATATATATATATATATATATATATATATATATATATATAGGGTGTTCCGCCATCACCGCATTATCTCTTAAAGACGGATTCCTAAGATAATTTGAAGAAAAAATTCCTAATCCAAAAATGTCGAGGCTATAATACTTTTCAAATTATAAACGATTAAAATTAACCAATTATATTGGCTAAAGACATCCAGCCTTATGGAAATTAGCATGACTTGAAAAGTTTGCTATACATTAAGATTTTCTTCAAAAATATTAAAAGAAGATAATAACTTTTAGATAAACTCTTACCGACAATTGTCGGATTAATATGTGTCATTGCGCAGCTTTCAAGGCTAAAACTATATTCCATACACGTTTACCGACTGTATATTATATATCTCTTACCTTAAAACGAATTGATTTCAAATGATCAATGTTATCTCTCTCATACTGAAATCATTATTTTCATGTTGAATTCAATGATTATGTTAATTAAAAATTCTTTCAGCGATTCGATTCGATTCGGAAGAAATTTCATCGATTCGATTCGAAGTCGAAATTAAAATCTAAGATTCGATTTGATTCGATTTGACATTAAAAATTTGACTTTGATTCGCACATCTCTATTATTTATATTATATCATATTTGTATTCATAATTATTGTATGTATTCCAGGGTTACAACAACTGGGTGCCAGGACTATATGGCTACTCTTGGGACATGATGGTACACGCGTGGGACACCGTACTCGTGGTGATCAAGGTGCACGACAACGTGAACAACAAGATCCGATACTTGGATCCTGAAGCGTGGGTACAGAGCAACCGATGGGTAAGACACGCGGACATGGCGATGCAGTATTCGCAATGCATGAAGGTAAGATTTCAACGACCTGAGCGAGCCCTGAAGCAAACGCGCGATTGCGTTTTATTATTTTATCAGAGAGCTCACGAAAATTCGCCGGATTTTCAGCGATATTTCTTCTACTAAATACTTCTCTCAGATTCAAATCCGTCTTATCGTATAAAACGTTGTCCACTATATTTGATCCATTATATTTGATTCGCTATTCCGCAGGATAATCTGATGCGCCGGAAGAAGGAAGCGTTGAGCGACAATCGGCAATCCGAGGAGATGCAGATGTGGATAAAGCTGTCCGCGAATTTGAGCATCTATATAGACGTGTGGTGCTCGTTAAACGGCAGATTTCAACAGAGAGTGTTCGACCCGCGCGTCGACATGCTGACAGTCGACTGGCATCCCTTCAAGCCGGTTTCGTTCCTAATGCCATTACTTACGCAGTACAACTCATATCGGTATCTAGTCACGATCACTAATTCCAATTGTTGCACGTGAAAATTGTAAACCGCATTCAAAGGCGACGCCGACGATTAAACTCACTATTGATTGAATAATTGACGCGTCAGCCGCCAAAGTATCATCGATAACGCATTTCAATCTCAATAAGAAGAAATATAAGATGTTTTGCAGTAATAAATGGTTCTAATGGCTCTAAAATTGGATAAATTAAAAGATATAAGGAGGACACAAGAGCCAAAGTGCTGATGTGGTACGCTAGAATTTAATCACGAAAATCAATTACAAAGTGAAACAAATGATTTTGTGATTAAATTCTAGTGCACAACATCAGCACTCTGGCTCTTGTGTCCTCCTTATATCTTTTAATAAGATGTTTTGCTTTTATGCTTCATTATGTCATGTAAATTTCAGAAAAGAAAGCTATGTGTTTATATAATAGTTGGACGGATTTCAGGTACGAAATGGAGAAGATCTTGAAGCACGTATACACCTGGTCGAATTACACGGACGTGCTGTTCGTGGCCGATTTTCCGGGCATGCATCTGGAGAACTACATATCCACAGACTTTACGAACGTCTCTTTGGCAGTGCTGGAGGGCGAAGTGACTTACATCGACGAGAAATCGCCAGACTCGACCACCGTACTGAAGGGTAGATCGATACCAGTAAAAACGGGAATGTTTCACCGAGTAAAGACGACGAGCTCATGTCCAGCGTGTTACATGTACACCTACACCAATCAGACACAACAATTGAATAACGAAAGGTGAAGACACGTGTCACTTTCGTGTATCTCGCTTGCGGTCAAGTCTTTTCGCGTGGTTCTTCAAGAAGGAAAACGTATTCAAAGGTTTGATTTTTTTCTCGAGGAACCGCGACTTATAAAAATTAATTTTCCTTAAATAAAAACTAAAGATACCTTCTTATGTTTCATTTGCACGAGTTAAATGCATCACTGGTGAATGCAACTAGCGGCCAAAAAGTTAATCATTCAATAATGAAGATATTCGATAATAAAATAATTTAGAATTCTTTGAACGAATAGAATAAATAAAACTTAAGATTGCGGGTTTTTATAAGTTAAATTGCAAATCAGTCAATCGGTTTCACAATTAGTTGGCCGTAGTTATGTGAGAAAAATCCAATTCACACAAAGTACGTTTCGAGAAAAATAAGGATGAAAATTTGATGCGTGATTTAAAAAGTGTTGACTTAAAAACAGTTAGCACTAAAATTCTTTGTTCAAGCATATTTAATTTTTTTTTTTAAGGATATTCATTGACAAGTTTAACTCTTGAAAAAGTATTAAAAAACTAGTAAAAAATAATGCAACTAATAGAAAATAAAAACTGTTCTTTACTTAATTTCAAGCGCCCATCTCAAGGCTTGAATCTTTTTTGTTTTATGTAGAAAGATGTATGGACTCTAAAAACTCAAAAATCATAATTTTGTGGATTAGATCATTTTTGCACAGCCGTCCCCAATTAATCTCTGATGCATTCATATCTCTCTTTTCATTTCAGAAGAACGTCTACTCCGATACAAACAAACGACACGCAGCCACTATTGAAGGAAGTTAATTACAAAATCACTACATGGACAAGAACGCTCTCTCACATAACGAATGCCTTCTTTCATTTAGTATACGACGTTCCTATGGTACGACGAGTGCGCGTCAGCAAATAATACGAGTCATTTGAATCTCTTAATTGATCAATTGAAGAAAGAAGCTGGAAATCGCCTATCAACATCTCATCGGCGCGCTTGTTAGTTTCATTGAATATCTTTTCGAAACTTTCTTTTGCTTTTTAGAATTAACGTAAGTCAGACTCGACTATACCGAAGGGCTTGACAATGTGATGTTTTTGAAAAATGAAAGTTGCCTTCATGTAAATTTATACATGTTTTATAAAGTATCGTTCGAAAAAGAGACAGAAATATTAGAATAAACCGTAAAATATTTCTCAAGCGACTAACACAGTTATTTTTTAAATAGTCGTAAAAATATATGCAGATATAAAAGAATACGTATATAAAGGATACATAACATTGTTATCATGAACAAACAATAGTATGGTTATTTTTATTATTTTTCTAGCTTACGATGCAACCGTATGATATGTAAAATCTAGTGATTCACATGATTCTTGTCGTGAATCATGATGTGATAATCTATCGTAACTTATGAATCCTAAGGAAGAACTGCTAATTTGTTATAGAATTAATTTTAATATATGATTTAATATGTCAGTATACAAAAATAAACTGTCACATACTTTATACATTATTTAAAAAAAAATACGATTTATAACAATATTTTATATAAAGTTTGAGAGAGAGATGTCCCAATGCCTTAATATATTTAGTGATTTATTTCTTATAATTCTGTGTGTATATGTGTGTATCCCACCTTTCGAGTCCATAATACAATCCAAACAAACTTTCCAAGGGACGTTCTGAAGACGCCCTGAAGACGTCCTGAGGACATAAAGACGTCTCCAAAACGTATACAAGACGTCGCTTGGAGACGCGTCTCTGTCTGGGAGAATGAATACTTTGATGTTAAACAAAACGCGCGCGTATTCATTATACTTTAAAAGATAAAAATTTTATAATATTAATGCACCAGATTAATATCACAATATAAATTAGGTTTTATTACGCTCGTAATTAATCGTATTAATTATTTAATTAACATTATCAAATAACATATAGCATATATATCAAATATTACCAAATATTATTGTATATAAATATATATGAGAAATGATAGAACTAACGTATAAAAATAAATATATAATTTCCTTTATGATCATTTAACATATATAGCAAATTTTTAACAATAATATTTACAATAAGCAATAATATTACAATAGGACTAAACAAACTCAAGACAGAAATTGAAGATCTCTAATCTGTCGTTGAATGATTCGTTGAATCATTTTTCTTTTTAAGAACAGTTAGTTTTTAATAACACAGAATATCGTGTGCAGAATGTTATTTCTTAAATATACATTTTATTTGTTTCGGTATCTAACAGTTGAATTTATCCGCCAAATCGTTCGACGCCATACTTGTATTGCAACTGCTTCACCGGGCATTCCGTAATACCCATATGCGTGCACTTTCTACAATATACATAACACAAACTATAGATAAATGCGCATATTAAGCATATTAAGAAATGCATATGCATATTAAGGAATGCAACTCTCGCGAGCTGTAGTAATCGCAGTGGCTATTCATGACGTCACTGATACACGCAGCATACTGCTTGCTAATAAAGGAGCAACTTTTCAACACTGCTGACACTGGCTGTGAATAACGGAACATAGCTAATAGAAATCTAGGGAGTAACGGAATAGTTCCGATCGAAATTTATTCCGAAGAGTTCCATAATGGTTTATGCACAAGAAACATGGCAGCAAGCCGAACTTCTATCTCTTATGAAAGGACGGCAAGTTGATTGGTCGTGTCGCTTCTTGCCGCGCAGTAAGCGTTTCCACGTGCGTTTTGTGCAAGGACTATATTCCCCAGGGGCTCAAGGATCCAAGAGCCCAGGAATTATATTTCTGATGCATATTCGAACGTTAAATACGAAGTTCTTTTTATTCTAAATTCTATTTTCTTTCATGAAAATTCTATATAAGATTGTTTAGCTTAAGAATCAGAAAATTCGAATGCGCATCGAGAACAGCTTCCCTAGTAATGAATAGCGAAGTACACAGTCTCTGATTGGTTTGACTTTTAGATCTTGATGAAATCTGAAAGTATATACTAACCAGATCCAAGAACTCACTGACCGCTCAGTGAACGATTGGACATTTTTACTATTTGGACATTTTTTTCTCGATGCAATTTAGAACGTAAACGCTGGTCTAATAAAAAAATTTTATTAATTTTTAATTAATTTTTAATTAATTTCCAAAAAGTTACGTTTTTTGAAATAAATAATTTGCACAAATTATTGCTTTATACTTCCATACGATCAATCTATTTGAAAATTTGAACAATTAAAATGTAAATTAGACTCCGTTCGAAATACCTGAAACAATAGAAATAATTTTAAGTTAATTTCTGAATTGAAACATAAACTACTTTTAATAAAAAGTAAAGTCTTTTTGTAGAATAACATTACTATAATATTGAAATTAAAAACAAATGACAAAATGCAAGTAAAAAAATTAACAAAATTGTTGTTAGAAAATGCAAATTGAAAGAGACAATGAGAAAAAACAATTTAGCCTTACGGGTCTACAAGAGCCGAAAGCAAAACATGATTTGGCTTTGGAGACTTCGTGCGGCGAGAACATGAAACACCGTTCTGTGTGTAATTATATGTCCATACACATACGAATACTAATGCAACGCTCACGCGGACGCAACAACTGCAAGTTAGTGCAGCTGGGCTACACTTTCCGTAGTAACCTGTAACTTGACATATTTTGCTTCATAGATATTACATTTACTCACCAAATAATTTTTTCTTCCTTATATTAATACTAAAGATGAAAGAGCCAATTTTGCAGTTAGACCCTTAAAAATTTATAATAAATTAAAATATAAACTTGTACTGTGTATGTGTATTTCAATCAAATGTTCAAATAATTTAGACTATTTTTGTTTCGATCTTTTTTCCCAAAAAACGCTCTGTAGTACTCTTCGGATTTTTATTCTGGTTATAAATATCACAATTATATTATTTTCTCTGTAGCTCAAAATTTTGTAAAATACCAATGTTAGTTCTGGAATTTCCGCGAGAGGTCTTCTGCAGACCCTTAATTTTAAGAGGCCTACTTAATCAGTTGGCTCTATCCCGAACAACATAAACATTGGACGAATAAAGAATCTACAGTAGTAAATTATTAGCTAACTAATATGTGCTACTAGGGACAATAAGATATACTGAGAAAGTGCATGAAAAGTGCAAAAGAACTTTTAAGAAATGTTTATGTGGACATGATTCTTAGTCTTACAAAACTAAGGTGCAAAATACGCATGCACACGCAAAAGCTAAAGAGATAAATCGTGATTTTGAAGTATACAACTAATGTATACATGGTATAATAAATTTAGAGTATCTGTATATTGTATTTTCTTTTTCTAGAAAATTAAACTAGATCTTAACTAAATAATAAATTATTTCGATGAAATAATGATAATTTGACGAGATAATGATGATTATTTCACTAATGAAGCAATACCTCAAGAGGAAGCACTTGTATTATCTGTACTTAAAAGGCAGAAGTATGGAATGTTTAATATTTGCCAACGCTTCTGTAAGAATCTCGAGGTAAAAGTTCATTTTTATGAAAATTTGTGCCAATTAAAGACTATGTAACGTGAAAGATTACGACTTTATCAATTAGATCAAACTGCGAGTGAATTGTTCTTAAAGACCAATTCAATTTCCCGCAACATTATAGATTCGAATAAATGTAATGTACATAAATTTTAATATTTTAATAATATTATTTCTTTTTTTATGTAGCTTTCAAAAATCAGTTGTATGAAGATGCCAAACAAGAGGAAATTTTGAGATCATTAATGAAGTGATGAACTAGAACATCAGATTATAAATGCAAATACGGCACTACGAAGAAATGGTAAATATATTTCTATCTAACACTTTATAGATATTACATGTTAGATACGTGAATTTTTGTACTTTCTTATATTAGTAATGAATTTAAATTGCAGAAGGAAAGAGGCAAAATTCAGAAGTGTCCGCTTTGACTAGAAGAATTGGCTGATCTTCACAGTTTGTATACACATTTTAAATTTCTCTCTTTCTCTCTCTCACTCACTTTCTTTCTCTCAAACATAAGATTTTAAGATAAGTTTTGGCATATTTTATTGGCATTCAAAAAATATAATTTTATCTTTAGCTTTTTCACTTTAGCTTTTACGTGTGAGTTTATTTTGCACTTCGGTCTTCTCTTTTGTAAGGCTAAAACTCGGTTGCAACAATATTTTGATTTTAAGCGAGATTTAAACATGTATTTATCTTTATTTTTCTTTCTAAATAAATAAAGAGACATATATTTAAATCTCGCTTAAAACCAAAATAATCTTGATGCAACCGGACTTAAAGATAATTGTCAGCAGTTTCCTTAAATGTTCTATTGTACTTTTGATGCACTTTCTGCAGCATATGTTGTCATCTCTAGTAGCATATATTAGTTAGCCAATGATTTGTCACTGTAAATTCTATAATCGCCCAATACTTTGTACTGCTTGAGATAGAGCCAACTAATTAGTAGGCCTCTTAAAATTAAAGCTAAATTATTTTTTGTTATTGTCTTTTTCAATTTGGTATTTCCTAATAAAAGTTCTGCTAATTTTATATATCTTTTACGCATTTTGTCACTTGTTTCCAATTTCAATATTATGACCATAGAATCTTACAAAAAAAGAAACTTTACTTTTTATTGTAAAATCCATACAGCAAAAATGTCCAAAATATATTATAAGGATATCCTAAAAATATTGCGACGTCCATAGGAGAGACATTCATAAAATGTTAAGATAAATATATTGGCATCCAAAAATTAATATTTTTTAACTTTACCTTTTTACCTCAAAAGTAGAATTACTCGATCATTTTAATGATTCAATTCTTAAACAACTTGCGCAATTTTATTTTTATTTTCTTATATTCTCTTTTCTCTTAAAAAAGCAATCTTACTTTGAATCTAGTTACTTTTTAAAAGTAGATTCCTTTTGCACAAACCAAAAATCTTCCAGTACTTATCTATGAGAGAATACGATATTTAACTGAATAATATAAGATATTTAACTAAAGAACATTAAGTTTTATATTTAATTCTAGTACTAATAGCAATAACTATAAAAGAGCGATAGATTTAATATAGACTTTAGATACTTGGATTTGATACAGATTTTAGATACTAAAGATACTTGGAGCAAATATTCCTCTGTGTCTTCTCGTTAGTTCCTCGAGAAGCTATACGAGAGGCTATGCTAGCCTCACTTTGGTATTATAAGAATAATTATTCAAAATCAGATTCAAAATTTAACAAAGTTCCCAAGCTTGTCAAAAGTGACTAAAGTTAAAATATCACACTTGAATTTATTTTAGTTCAACTTGTTTGTCATTGCGTTATCCATAATATTACACGTCACAGTGTCTGTACATATAATCATTCATACAGTGTAACAATATTATTAAATAAATAGATTATTTCTATAAGAAACATTTCAACAAACTTTATTAACCCATTCTGTGTACGAAACAACTATGTATATGTGTGTGTGTGTGTGTATGTATGATAAATCTATATGTGCTACACACATCTACACTAAAGGTAACCACGTTAGACATACAGCTATGAACAGGCATGCATACACAAAATAAATGTTCCATATCTCGTGTACATGTAGATTAAGTCAAACTGAAACACAAAATTCCTCTACCATTTTATAAACAACTAAGCAGGATGTTAAGTTATTAATTAAAGAAGATTAGTGAATGATTATGCGCGATATGACAGATGTGAATTATGAAAGCGGCGCTTGCCGTTACTTGTAGATAAGGTCAAACTGTCAAAAATCCTCTTTTTCAAAAAACGACGCAGATTTTTTAGTTATTAATTAAAGAAGATTAGCGAGCGATCGCACGTGATAATGCACCAATGTGTTCTTTAATTAATAACTAAAAATCTACGTTATTTGCAAAATAATAGAGGACATTCAGTTTGATCTAATCCACAATCATATGATAATATATGTCGCGTCTATCACAACTATCTACGTGATTATTTGTCAATCTTTTTTAATTAATAACTCAAAATTTTACGTTGCTTACAAAGTAGTAAAGGAATCTCTCATTCAGTTTAATCTAATCTACATGTACACGAGATATGCGACACTTATCTCCAGATAGCCTGTATATTACCGAAGCCACCAATGCTGTTCGATGCAATCGCAGAGAAATTGTTTTTCGAAAAGATTCCTCGATTCCACTCTGTCCATCGATCGATATTCCGTCTCTTAAGTATTTCAGGGAAATGTATGTAAGTGCATCTTGCAATATCAATTATGAATCCAACATCAATTATGAATCCATTATGCATCCAATCGAGTGCCGTATCAAATCTATCGCGAGCGCACTTCAGGAATGTACACATACTGCTGCTTACTCTTATTTATCTCGAAACCTCGAAACCCGCGAGGAACGCGACATTCACGCCCGAGCGACAACAAAGACCAAGTCAGTCGGATACATGGTTATTGTGGTTCCCGCGAGGTCCATCGGAGCGGAGAAAAATATTCAACCTTGACTGGAGAAGTTGACCGCGGTCAACGATTTACTGACTAAGGAGATGTATGTCTTTTTGCACCACGTCACTGTGCCGCGTCGTCCTCACTCTTTTCGTAAATCGGCCGGGACCGATCGCGGAGGCTCGACGACGATGACGAGTCCGTGTTCAAGGTAGTCCGGTTGCTCGTCCTCAAAAATCCAACTTTACTACCAGCGAGCGGGTGCCAGTTTGGTCGGCGCAACGTGGGGATGCCCCCGCGAACGCTAACGCTAACACTTTCTCGCAGGTATATACTGAAAGACACATACTACGTTTAAGTGAATGTTATTTCTCTCAAGTATTTCACAGGTTCATATATCCGCGAATTTATCATACTCTGAGAGACATTATCGGATAAAAAATTAACAAACGAATATTTTCGATAAAAATTTTTATATTTTATCAGAATATCTGATTAAGTTCAATCGAATATTTCCAGTTATAATGGCATTTCATCAGATAAACCGATATTTCTCATCAGATGTTTCCTGATCGAATAAAAAAATTCATCAATATTTTGATCGGAAATATCCGTTTGTTAATTTCTTATCAAATAATTTGTCTCAGCGTAAGCTCATCATAAGTATCGAATTTATTCAAAATACATTCTGACTCTATTAGATTTAGTATTTCAAAAAAATTATTAAAAGAAAAATTCGGTTTGCTTACTAGAAAAAACAACTTTTTTTCAATAAAGTTTTACAACATTCTTGTAAAAAGAATAAATTCTTTTTTTGAGTACATGATAATGAGTTTTTCTCAAATTTGTGATAAGTGCACTGAAAAGAAAAATATTTAAAAATTTATCTATGAGATATATAAAGTTAATTCACAGAAATAAACTTTATGTCCTACAAATATAAATTTTCTAGTATTTTTTCTCAGTGTAGAGTTGAACTAACTTTTTTTATAAAATTTTATAATATTATAAAGAGAATGAATTCTGCTTCTGAGTGTACGATAATAAACTTTTCTAAAATTTGTGGTGAGTATATTTTAAGACTATTGTTAGGAAAATATTCGTGGATGAAGATAACTATTACTCAAAGGAAGGAAAGTAAACTTAGTAATCGCTTCTCTTAACAATAGAATAATACTTTTCTCCGTGTGAAAGCGTATTAAAGCGCGACGAATAATAATCAATCTATAGATGTACGCCATGTCGTATTGTCGCAAGAAAATTAAAGAAGGAAAAACTGAAGTTAAAAAATTAATAATTTTTAACTTATGTAAGTTAATTTTAAATCAGCCAACTTATAACTTCAGTCAGTTATTTTAAGACGCATTACCTTTAACGTAATAACTTTTAGTTAAAGTAATTTATAATATAATAAATTAAAATAAATCACCAATACTGTAAAGTCAAAAAGAGAAAATCAATCGATATAATTGATGGCAATTGACCTCGAAAAGTTTCAAGGTAATTGCGTCACGTAATTTCCGATTGTACTCTCCGACGAGAGGATTCGGATTTTCGGGAAGAGAATGACAGGAAAAACCCGAAATATTTTGTATGACAAATGCAAGGTTCTCACTATAAAGTCCAGCAATTCAATCTGACGCAAATTCCCGTCGCTTCTTCTGCTTGAGTAAATACGGATTCTTGCATGACAGAAAGAATGCGACCCTCGGCGTTAATTGCAGAGTAATTAATGGTCACTTCGGGGAATCACTTTACGCACAACTTAATGGACCGGTGGACTAATGGATGGATGGTCAAGAATGCTCTCGCTGTCCCGCAACGCCTTCTGATTTGCATTCTAGCGATGACGGAAAGGCGCAGTGCTCGTTAATTAAGATGACACACGGAAACGTGAGCGATGGCTAATCTCCATTCATAACACTCTCCATGAAGTTGTAGTCGCGAGAAAACAGGAATTGTTTTTCATAGAATTCCGTTGCAAGAAAACAGAAATGTTTTTCCAATTTCGTTATCGAAGTGACAAAGCTGGAAGAAGTTTCTCTTGAGAGAATCTGTCGAAATAAACTTATCTTCCTTCCGCCGAAAAGGGAACACGCGTTAAAAAAAGAAAGAAAGAGAGAAATTCGTCGATGACGAACTCGCCCCGTTATCATTCGATCTTTAGCAAATACATAAAAAACATTTAAACGCTAAGTATATGCGAATGAATAAATTTCAACAATGTTACCTCTACAAAAATCCTCGATCGTTCTCGAGTTTGAGACACAGTTAAGTCAAATAAATTGTGGAGCGTGGCGTGATATAAATGTCAGGTTAGGGTATTCCCGAAATGTTTGCATATTATGTGCAACTCCTGTTCGATGACAAGTCTCTGTTTTCTCTCTGTATAATCTCTGACATAATTCCTCTCTGTAGACGTTCCGACAATTCCGCATACCGGCCTTCTCTAAAAAGATGTGACTATTATGATTAAAATCCGTTGATTATCCGCGAATTGCCTCGACCGAATTTTTCGACTTGAGCGTAAACACGTCCAGACGCATCATTGCCTATAATAGCGATGCAAATGTTTATTGCTTAATAAAAATTGCATAATGTTAACCTCACGGAGATGCTGGCTCACTTAATTTATTGACCGAGTTGTCATTTCGCGAAGTCCTCCTTTAAATGAACACGGCAAACAAAAATCAACTTTCACTCAAATAAGACACAGGCAAAGTCTGTGGGCGGATATTAGGTCAGGGCCATTGTTAAACGAACAATATGAGACCTTGCGACAAAATCATTTACGTAACGACTACTCAAAAGATGCGTACCCATGTTGCCGAAGCTTTCGCGATCCTGCTGATCTTCGTGGTTAACTAACTTGAATTTTATGTTGAGCCTCTTTTTCAACCAGAATTGGGTGAGTCGATTTTTTCCTTTCACTGAATTAAGTTTAGGATTACATAGACAAAAACTAATGTAATTAGAAATTGAGTTAAAATTAAATTACTCAATTAAATTAAATTACTCAAGTTAAAAGTTGATTATTGAAAGCAATATATGTTTGTATCTTCTATACAATTATCTTCTTAATCGTGGGTTAAATTTAGATAAAATAACGGAAAGGTTGTATTGTACAAAACAATCCAACTCTTTTGCGCTCACAATTTCGTATTGAAAAAAATACTTGAAAAAAAACTTATATGTAAGGTATAAAGTTTGTTCACAAAAATAAATTTTATACTCGACAAATAAATTTTTAAGCATGTTTTTCTCTGTGCGTATAAGAAAAAACGTGACATTCAGAGAAACAAAAAAAATTCTACTGGTATTTTATTAATTTGTTTTTTACATTATTAGTAGTTCGTACTGACTTTAAAATATTGGTGATTTATTTTAATTTATTATTATAAATTATTTTAACTAAAAGTTGATAAGTTAAAGATAATACGTCTTAAAATAATTAACTGAGATTAAAAGTTAACTCACTTAAAATTAACTTAATTAAGTTAAAAGTTATTAATTTTTTTAACTTCAGTTTTTATAATTCTTTAAACTCCGATTTTGTATAATTCTGATTGAACTTTTACTACCCAACTCTCAATACTAAAGAACAACCGTTGCGAAAAGTGAATTGTTCTTTGTGAATTGTTGTTATTATTGTTAACATTTTTTACAAATTTCATTTTTACAAATCCATTATATATGTAAGGAAACGCGCTTTATGCAATAATCCCATATCCATTTATTTAAATCAACCAGCCGTACCAAGGCGTGCTTCTGATAATTTCATAAATATTCAGTAGTTATTACATAAAAATGTATATCTTAGATACTTTTGTGCAATGAAAAAGCACGCTGCGAAAGATCAAGCGCACTATAACCGAACCTGATACGCGACGTCGTCGAATGACAAGGACAATAGTAAATCGCCTACCACCTGTCCAGCGTTTCTAATTCAATGACCGCAAACGGTCGGCAAGTCATTCCCGTCCAGGGATATTTTTTGCCCATAAAAACGCCGCAGAATTCGGAGAACCATGATTTTTATCCCGCCGCTCATTATTGTCCCTGATTGATCGCCCGAGAAACGCCTGCAACACGAAAAAGAAAAACAAAAGCTCATCTTCTTAGAATTCCTTTCGCGGCAGAAGCAATACCAAGAAGCGCGTCGTTAGAACACAATTAGATGAATATTAAATAAACATAAAGCATATCCCAAATTCTTAAAGACTTCTTAGAAACGTCTAAAAACACGTCCTATCTTTTTTAGACGTTTTTCAGAAATTCTTTCGTAATCTTTTAGAATTCTGTACTGTCTAAGAGTTTTTTTTGTGTCAACCAAGCATTTGGTTGTTTAACTTCCCAATCTTTAATTATTCGCTTGATTCACTATTATTTCTCAAAGTTAAAAACCATTTTCCATTGCTAAAATTCGAGTAACTCAGCTGTGTCCCTCAAAATTTCGAATAAAATTTAACTCCAAGAAATTTAAAGAATACAAATCGTCACATTGCTCTCTAAATTTCTTGAAATTTCACTCGGAAAGTAGAGTGAATTGAGTCACTCTAATTCGAGTCATTTTTCATTCATATAGAGTGAATTTTCCACTCTGAATAGTCAAGTGAATATTTTTACTTGAAATTGAAAAATCAATCTGATGTACTCTATTGTCACAGCAACATATTCACTCTAATCGAATAAAAAATTCATTTATATACAGCCAGAATTAACTCTGAACTTCAACTCTGAGCGGAACATTCACTCTTATTATTTCGCGATTTGTAAATTCCGCGATATCGTAGCGCAGAGAAGCGAAACATTTCCTTTCCATGATAAGATCGGCAACATTACAAGGTTTTTTTTGTATAAGAGTATTTGAACATTATTTCTAAGATAATTTTTAATGCTAAACACAAATGTGCCAAAAAGCTTCTACCACGTCCGGTGTTCTATATACAAAAAAAGTCATTTTTACGATAACGAATTTTTTATTGAATTTAGAAAACAAATTGAAAGTATTGAAAGCATTGAGAATTAAATTTTTGTTTTTTTTATATGACTTTGGACCGGTTTCGCGCATTAGTGTCCAGCAATAATCATCTAGCATATTTTCGTCTCAATATCTTTGATAAAGTTCTTCAATTGTCATCAAATTCTGGTGAGAACCAGATTCGCCTTGCTCATTACTTGTTGCACCCAAATTATACGGAAAGAAATCAAGATATGAGTATAAAAAATGAATTTTGCGCGAGACATACGTGCATTTCTATGCACGTCTATTTCGTTATAATTTTTCAACAGTTCCGCAATAATTGTCACTTTTTTATTTTCTAAGAAACCATGTATTGAAATGATAACCACGCTGCTCATCTATGGCTCTGCAACTATTGCAAAACAAGTGCGGTGCCCGCATCATAGTTATCGACCGCAAAACTAAAGTAACGTAAATAGAAAAATGTTAGCGATTCTGTGATTATGCAGTTCCTTTTCCCGACAATATATCGCCCACAAACATAAAAATAATTTGAATCAGTCTTACACAATCTTCTCTATATTTTTACGTAATAACATAAGAGAACACGTTCGTGTGATATTTTCGTGAAAACGGTGATACAATAACATTGTAAGATAAACCGCAGTGCTGCTAACTTGCTAAATCTACAAAATTAGAGATCTGATGGAATTTTTCTGACAGATTCAAACTCCAAATACGTTACACAAAGTTATTTTCATTTCTTGCACTAAGAAAGTGCAAAATTTGTAAACTAATGTAATTAGTGTACTTCTTGTATTTCTTGCACTAAGAAAGTGTAAAATTTGTAAACTAATGTAATTAGTATAGAGACAGGAGCCCTCCGACAAATCGAAGTATCGACGTGACGAGAACGCGAGGTCAGCTGTGTTTACCGCGAATTTCGCGGGGATCACGTCGCGGTCGTCTTGCACCGCTGCGTAACACGTAGAGTCCTCCGCGAGCCCGAAAAGAAATGAAAACACGGCGTCGACATCCTCATTTGTGGTTCTTTGTGCGGCTCTACGTGCCGTTGCTTGTACACGTCCCCGCCCCGCTCTGTTATGCGCTTTTTATCGCGTTGTCGCGAACGCCCGCGCCCGCGCGCGCACGCGGGATTGCGTGTACCTGGACGCGGACGCGAACAGGTAGTCGGACACGTGTGCGGACGAGTGTGTGGGTGCCGTGCGTGCCCGCGTCTCGAAAACGCGTCGGGCCAGACGGATATATAAGGCCCGCCGCTCTCGGAAATGGAATCAGTCTTCAACATGTTGCGCCCATTGCATTTCGTAAGTGACTCAGGGCGAACGCCAGTGCGCGTCCTCGCCGACCGCGTGAAATCTTCGCCTTCTGCATCTCCGTCTCGTCGAGACGTTCCTCGCCCGCAACGCGTGTGTTCTCGACCAGTCGCGGGTGGAAAGTTCAAACAGCGCAATCGGGAACCGCGGAATTTCCTATCGAAGCGAGCAGGCAGAGCTGCACTGAGAAAAAATACTTGAAAATTTATTTATGGGAGATATAAAATTTATTTGCAGAAGTATACTTCACAGAAAGAGAATCTTAATATATCACAAAATCAATTTTCAAGTATTTTCCCTCTCTCTCTCTCAGCGTGCAGATTCGATACTTGTGATCGTACACTGAAAAAAAAGTCTTGAGAATTTGTTCGTCGGTTATAAAACTGATTTCTGTGGAGTATAAAGATTTATTTCTGTAAATAAATTTCATATCCCACAAATAAATTTTCAAGTATTTTTTCTCAGTGTTGACACTTTCGTTACCGCGTTGGGTTTGGGAATTCTCATAGCTTATAGTGTATTTTTTTATGTAATTCCATAAAACAGACTCAGAGCCATATTTTCATAGTCAAATTTTATATTTATTTTATATCTGAGATTTTAGGTTCATCTTCAGATTCTGTACAGATCATCGCTTTGATTATGGAGTATCTAAAGCTGGACTTAAAATGATCTTAAATATAAGATCTGACTATAAATATCGTCCTTACACTGAGAAAAAAATATTTGAGAAATTTATTTGTGGGATAAAAGTTTATTTCACACAAATAAATTTTATTTCACAGAAAACTTTATTTTACAAAAGTAAACTTCACATATCCCACAAATAAATTTTCAAGTATTCTTTTCTTAGTATAGTTTGTTTATGTGGACATAAAAAAATTATTACTGTCATATCTGAAGATGAACCTAAAGCGATTTTAAATATAAGATCTAACTATGAGCGGTATTTGTAGTCCTATCTTATTTTTAAAGTCGTTTAAGTCCAATTTGAGGTATTTTACAGTTATATACGATGTTGATAGCGAACGCGTTCTCCGCGACACGACATTTCCAATTTCGCAACAATGCGTATTTTCGCGATTTCGACGACAATCGACTAGATCGAGATCTTCAGGACGACTGGTCTTATCGCATTGCGATCGTAATTAAGCACGAATTGTAATTAAGAGGCTCGTCGAACTGATTCCAGGTGCTCCTTCTCTCTGCGTTCGCTTTCCTCACCTTCGCCTCTGCCTTAGAGGCCAAGGAAGCATCCGCTTCCGTACAGAGTGAGATCGAAGCACCGGCTGCTGCGAATGATTTAGAAGCGGACGCCTCTGGCTACTACGGAGGGTGAGTTTCTTCTATTTACGAATCGATTTTAAAATATGCGACACCTGCAAAATTTTCCTTTTTGTGTAATTTTCTTCCCAGATAACAGAAATCTCTAAGAGATCTTAGGTTTGCGCTCATTGGTCGTTACTTGAAGCTTACTTCACGTGAGATACGCACATTTTTATTTAAAGTTACACCCAAGTTATTTAGTTGAATCATATGACATATGTGACATTTATATCTGTACATGTGATTCAAATAAAATGCTCATCTAACTCTAAATCCAAATATGAGTATCTCACTTCAGACAAGTTTTAGGTAACGACAATGAATACGAGTCTTAAACTCGTATTAAGTTACTTAAAACGTATGTCAGATGAGACATTCAGATTTGAATTTAGAGATTAATGTAAGTTTTTAGCTGAATCGCGATACAAATATAATGTTGTATATATTATTTGATTCAAGTAAAAAGAACTCAAATCTGACTCTACATTCAGAACTGGTTATCTCATTTGAGACAAGTTTCAAGTAACAAGTAGTAACTATTAATACAAGCTTCAGGTCTACATTAACAGTTACCATCTGAAACTTATCTCATGACAAGTGAAATACTTGGACTTTTACTCAGAGTTAGATCCAATCTTTCTAGTTGAGTTATATGGCATATGTGACATTTACATCTGTAACTGCGACTCAAATGAAAAACTCTCACCTAATTCTCTGAATTCAAGTCTAAATCACTTGAGACAAGTTTGAAGTAACGACTGTTAATACAAATCTTGAGGACATCTCAAAGACGTCCGACTTTTCGGGCGTCTTTCAGTCGTCGTTTAGACCTTTCTAAGACGCCTTTCAGAAGCTTCCGCTACGTGAGTTCGCGGTGCGGACAGCACGGGGAAAGAAAAGAATTTCAACAAGCGCAATAATCTGCGGAAACAGGATCTTTAATAATTCAGAGGACCATAATCCTCTCAGTGAAGCCCACTTGCGGCCGTGAAGTATTTAAATAGCGATCACGTATTCCGCCGCAATCGGGGATTATTCAACGATCGCGGATACACTTCTTCGCGCGCTTGTGTGCTTTGTATGCGAAGTTCGCGCGACCGCCACGACTCGTTTGCAAAATTGACGATAGCACGCGAGGACGTTCGAAAAAATATTGCACCCACTGTTTCTCGCAGCATCTTCATTTCGCATTCACGACCGCTTTTACTCCCCCCGTCCTGTCACGGATGGCCGCGCATGAATCACGCCGTACGTTACCGTCTTAATTTCGTCAACACGACCGGTCTAACTGATCGCGTGCACAAAGGACGCATCTCGGCGCGACGAAGAACCGACTTCCGATGCGGTTAATTTGCAACGACTTAGCGGACGTTTAGTATGCGACGCGTCTAATTTTGCCCGTGACGCGTCGACCACATGCGCAATCGTATGAAATCTGTCGTCGTTGAAAATTTATACGAGACGCCCACTGCGTGCGCGAATTACCGGATCGCGTAGCAGCCACTCGTTCTTTCAACCCTTTAAGGTCGGACATCGGCCCCCACTGGTAAAGCTCTTTTCTTCGTAAAATGGCCTCGAAAGACTCTTCCGATGAAGAGTTACGTGGTCCAAATCAAGTAGCCCGTCGAGAAATACGATTTTCTGTGAACACATATAATTGTGCACGTTCATAACTATAGTATTATAAAGACAGGATCATTGCTTCGCTAATATAAAATTTGGGAAGGATCTAAAGCGAATGTCGACTACCAAACGATTTATACACATTTTTCCAAATGAAGTTGAAGCAGTCCTACTTGTCATAATTGAGAGACACTGCTGTGGCAATCGGTTATGTCAGAAGCCGAAGTGACGATACACGATATAAGTATTGATTCCTTATTACTCTTGTCTGATAGATAGAAATGTAACAAAGATACTCACGTTTTCCCTGAATCTTCCGTTGCATTTATGACGTCGGATGTCTCATATATCGTCACTTCAGCTGCTGTCACAACCGATTGTTGCGAGAACGCGTCAGCAATGTCTCTCAATTGTGCGAGAAACATAATAATCAAGCGATTATTCGGAACCTCGGTGTAACTAAACGATCTACGAATGCAATTCCAGATACCGACCATACTACGGCGGCTACGGCGGCTACGGCGGCTACGGCGGCTACGGCGGCTACGGAGGATATGGATACGGTAGAGGATACTATCCTGCAGTCTACCGAGGAGGATACTACGGCGGCAGGGGCTTCGGCAAAGGATGGGGTTATGGCGGCTATTGGGGTTGATGCGACTCAGCACCTCCTAACTGAGTGATATCTCATCACTGTCAACAAGTCCCTGGCCTTTCTTACTAATGTCCGAATTCTCTAAAAACACGCGAAGCTTTCGACAGCTTTGTTAGTTCTGTAAGTTTTATCGGAGTCTGCATTGCATAAAAACGAATAAATAAAATGTAAAAAAGAGATACGACACATTCTTTTCTTGCCGACCGACCCGTTTTCGCTCTTAGCGGCACATTGTGTGCGATCAAACACACGTACATTCAAATAAAAGATAGTAAGGAAAGTAAGGAATATTTGTTCAGTGCCCGCATGACACAAAGCATCCTAAAGATGTCCTAAATGACGTCTAAGAAAAGTAGAAGTCTTTGGACGTTTTTAAGATTTCTTCAAGACACACGTGTTGTGTCGATAAGTACTACACGTACAAGAAAAAGCGATTACTTAATTCACTCTTTTTCTTTTAAGAAAAGATTATCTTCGATAAAGAATATTTCCTTGATAATAGTCTTCAAATATCAAATCTTTAAAAAGCTCATTAGCTTGTAATCAAAAGAATTATTATCTTCTTTATAAGAATATTATAAGACTTTATCGCAAAAAATAAAGTTAACTCGACTCTAATAAACCGAATGTTTTGCTTTAATTTAATATTCTTGAGTGAAATGCCAAACTTGCTGAGATTCAGAATGTATCTTAAGTTCGATGCTTGTAGTTTCTGACTTTTCACCGCGGATCTCTTGATTGACAACGTCAAAAATGAGAGAATATACGCTAAAAGTTCTTACAAAATGCATTGCAATAGAAGGATGTTCCATAAAATGACATTTACAATCGATCAAGCAGACTTGTGAAATAGTTCGAACACTTTTTTTTTATTCAAACAATGAATAAATAACCGCAAAATTAATGTAACGCGCAACCTTTCTTTTTTATCTTTTCTTAGAATCTTCGCGTTAATTTTACAATTATTTATTCATCATTAAAATAAAAGCAATATTCAGATTCACAAGTCTGCTCAATCGATTGCAAGTATCATTTTGTAAACATATTGTTTTACATGGAGGAAGCAATGCTTTTTAAATAATACATATTTTCTCGAAACCACTTCAAGAGATCTATTGTTTATTCTGTTTAAATAAAAAAATCTTGATTTAAGTGAATATGTTATTATATACAGTATCTACTGCCTACTTTTTAATCTTTGCTCCTTTTTATTCTTTAAATATTTTTTTCAGTACTAACAACAAACAGTTGAAATTCCATAGAAATGGAAAATGCATCACACTCGATTAATTCGTTGACCATAATTAATTATTGTAATGAGGGTGTTGCGAGAGGGTGTTGATCAAATAAGAAAACGCAGTATGTAAAAAACTGTAATTATTATTAATCGTAATAATATGATTATAGAGACAATTACGCGACTATGTGCACATTAAAACACCTTATCCATATCTTACAAGACCAGCTTCTTGTACACTATATACAGTAACTAAATATCATAGTACTCATTTGCAATATAATAAAACTATCTATATTTATATATATATATTTATATATATATATATATATATATATATTCATATTTATATATTTATATATTTATATATCCACATTTATATATATACACATATACGCAATCATACATAGATATATATGTGTATGTATATAGATATATATAATATTAAATTCATCGTTATTTTTTCTTAGTAACGCTATCGTTATTTCAATATATATATATGCATGTAAGAAACGATTAAAAATTAACCAAATATTTATTTTTCAATTCTGTACAATATAGGCTCTTAAAACTCTGCTTATCACTGAAAAATGTACAATACGGTACGTGTGTGTAAGGTATGAAGTGTCTGGAAAAATCTTTTCGCTCGCGTAACGCATCGAAACGAATCGGCGTCGTCTGTCGGCTCGCTTGTCGATTCCCTCGTCGATCGAGAAATCGAGCGCGACACACGCGCGTCGGGGGGGAGGAGGGGAAGGGACTCGAAGGGCCGCGAAGAAATTCGACCTCCGGAAAGAAATCGCTTCCGCGACCGATGAGAATTTTAAGAGCGTCGACGGGCGCGCAAGTCGCCGACGCTGTAAACAATACTTTGTTTGATTTGATTTTCTGCGCTGCAATAACGAGCAACTAAAGAGTTATGACAATAAAGTGGGACGAAACGCGGTATCGCCAGACTCTCTCTTTCTCTCTTTTCTCCCTCTCTCTCCCTCTCTCCCTCTCTCTCTCGCACACTCTTATTTTCTCTCCTTCTCCCTTCCTCCCGCACTTATTCATTCTCGCACATTCGCGCGCACACATGCACACACTCTTGCAAACTCTCACACACACAATACGCTCTCGTATTCTTTCTTTCTCTTTCTGTCACATTTGTTCTGTGACTCTGTCCTCTCCCTCTTACGACACGCAAGATCGCGGCAAAAAACTGCTTTACCTTTCAATCCGATGCGTATGCATGTCAGTTGTGTGTTTTGTGTGTATAAATATAGGTGTTTAATGTGAATGTATGTGTGCGATCTGTACGGAAGATGATTAATTGATCAATAACTGAACCGACGACGAAGGTGATTACAAGATTCGCCGTTTATAATCTTTCTTATATTAACCAATTTTCTGCGGGCTTTTCGGAGCGCGTGATCTTGAAATCGAGGGAGCTGACAATCGTTCTGACGTTGTATAAATTTTTCGGAAACGAGACTCTGAGACGAGACGCAACTTTTCGTTCTTCTCGCATCTCGTTGTGTTTCTCTAGCAGGGGAAGGAAAACCCGCGAAAATTGTGTTTGCCAACAAAATCACGCCGCGAGCGTTCTTCTTGTAAAAGTGAGCTTTGAGATGTTCGTTCGAAAGAGGCATCGGAAGTCTTTCAGCGCAATCTTGCATTCATTATCGCTCCCTTCTCACCTTTTGAGAATGTGCTCGTCCAAAAAAAAAAGCAACTTATAACACCATCTGGAAGATTCGATTCATACGGTAACACAGCCGTTGTGTAAGCTTCATACCAATTACAGATTCTCTTTTGTCTTAACCGACATACAAATATATACAGTTTCTGTTTGTTGTTCGCGTTCCCTGAGCGCGCGTCGCGTTGCGATTGTGGAACGAAGGCTCGCAAAACACCAAATGCTACCCGCAGGATGTGCGCACAAGGTCCTGAGACCTCCCGCGAGCCTTGCATTACCTGTCGTTAACATATTCTCGTTATGTTTCTCTAGGCAAAGAAAAGAGAACCTGCGGAAAGCTCGGGTAGTTCGCCAACAAAACCGCGAATGTTCTTCTAGAATGACTCCTCAATGTTCACTCGAAAGATATCGAAAGTCTTTCGGTGCAATTTTACATTCATTATTGTATTTATTTCAAGTTACTTTAACCTAACGTGCTCGTTTTTATTCTATTTGGATTTTGCCAAAATGAAAAGACATTCTCTTATTGCTAAAAATTCTATCCGTATCAGAATCTTTCATTTCACAATCGACACGACACGCAGGTCGGGACGAAGGACCTTCCCTTCGGATGTCGCAACAATTGCACATTTCACATACATCAGCGCTCAAGACCACTTCGGACGATTCGTGAATAAAAACAGTCGCGAATGAAAATCTGAAATGTCTCTCTCAGATTGAATCCTGCATCCTGCGGCGCGCGCTGCGAATCGCCCAAGGTGGTCTTCAAGGTACAACAATTTCGACTTTCACATATCGCACACGTCTTATGAACTACTCATCTCGATCACACGGCGTAAACTTTAAATTTAATCATTGCTCGCACTCATATTCGCGGTTACAGACTGGAGCACCCAATCACTGGCACCCCCCACAGTCATTGTCTGCGTTCAACAGAAGCGATATGCTTTGTAGAATACAGAGTGCTTGATAGAGTTAGAAGAATGTATTCATCAGGAGCAATAATCACTAAGCACTCACTTCTGTCGAACAGAAACATTAACACTCTGGAAAAACTTGGACTTCCTTGCGTCCAACGATATCCGTTCAGAGTTTCAGTCGTAAAGATCTCTTTTAAAGTCGCATAAAGTGCAGGCAAGAAGTTCCATTGCATTGGTAAGTCGCAAGTAAAGCCAGATTAGCTGAGGGGGACACGCCAATAACTGAACGTCTCAGCCCAATTGTTCAACAGTTTCTTCCTTGGATACCAGCAATTTCAAATATATCGTCGAGATGTATCCCGAGGAGTACCTCGGAAAGGAAAGCATCTAAAACGCAGAGATATACACAGGTATGTCATTTACGTATTTGAGGGCGTATTCGAGATGCTCGCGTGAATAATCGTGACACGATTGAATTCCGACAATTAGCCAACTCCTACAAACACTCAGACCCTTGGGGAAGCAGAGCTTTATACAAGAGTGTGTCGTTTTCGTGCACCCTTGTGTGCGGATGGATAACTCGATATGTTGCTACAGTTTTCTCCGAATTTCGCCGGTTATACTTGCTTATTTGCTACTCAGCCCGCCGACTCTCGTGAATTCGCGTCGTTAGAAATGTCTCACGAACACACTCGCTATATTACATCTCGCGAAGTCTCCGCTTCAACGTGCCGGGAACGGAATGGAGTTATTCGAAGTTGCTGGTACTAAGTGGTGGCGGTAAGAAGAAGCAGAAGAAGCGGCTAGTCCGAAGACAGGGCGGCGTAATCCTTGCAGGAGCCTCTTCTCTCACTGTCGCGGGATGATGATGATGATGACGACAAAGAAGAGGGTAATGTGAAGTTCGTCGGGCACGAACCCAATGTATACACGCCTTTTACGCGATATCTTTGTTCACAATCTCGTCGAACGTGACACGCGCATGACACGTGTCGGGAAGGAAAAACGCTCTCCTCCTTCGTATTTTATCAATCCCCTCTCTCTTAACGCACGCAGTCCGATCGCACTCGAATACCAATATACAGAAAAATGGCACGCCGCTTCATCAACCATGAGTATTTTATGCGCATAACTCTCGTTACATACGTGGCGAGATTAAAACAATACGATTGCTTAGTACAAAAACGAAATACATAATAATAGCAAATAGTAGCGTGTGTATATGTGTATGTGTGTGTGTATGTGTGTGTATGGATGGAGAAGGGGCCGTTAGTGTGCGTGTGAGTGTAGTAATAGTAGCGATGCGTTAAGAATAAACGGAGAGAAGGAGGGAAACAATAAGCATTTAAAAACCGTGCTCGGGTGGTTTTACTTCGTCCTTTTTTTCCTTCGGGAGACAATCCGTGGTCAATAAATACAGCATCCTACATTGATCGTTATAAATAAATACACGTTAACCCGCAACAGAGCTACAACGTGAAAAGGGATAAAATATGCAATCGCGGCGCGCTAATAATGACGCGTTGGTCCTATAAAAAAAAAGAGACTATGTAACAAATCGCGAGGCGCGAAAACGTAATATATCTATATATATAACGTGTAAAAAAATATAATAAAAAATATCTTCCAACTCGCGGCGTTCACTGATTCGTCAACTTTTTTGCGGCTTCGCGGCACGCAAATTGCACACCATCAGGCGGGAACGAAAAAAAGAAAAGAGAACGGAAAGAAGAACAGATGGGGTGGGTTTTCTTCTTCGTTGGTTTTTTTCGTCTGTTTGTTTGTTTGCTTTTCCGAGAGCAACAGAGCGACACATCGTGGTGGTGTATTCGCGGCTTTCAACATTCGTCCATTTGCGCGCGAAAAATGAGAGACGCGTGCCGGTTGTTCATCCTATCGTCCTTTTCTCGATTCTTCCATTCCGTGTACGTGAACAGCGCGAACGGATGTGCTCCGTCTTGAAAATAAAAGTCAAAAAGGAAAAAAAGAAAAAGGAAACAACGGAAGATGACGAAGAGAGAGAAACGGAGACGCGTGTCCCTTTTTCTCATTTCGCGTTTCACGACCGGCTGATAAATACGCCTCCTTGCCACGATAGTCGATATACAATCGTTCGATCGAAATATATATTCTACGGGGTGTTGTGGTTTATTAAAATTCGTTATAGCTAGCGTTTAAAAATCACGACCTAGGCGGTGATTTGAGAAATATGCCTTTTGTACAAGGTAATTTTACGTCGCCGACGTGGATGGCCCGCTAAGATGTCGGCCCTTCCGGCGCACAAGAAGAACATAGCCGTCGTCTTGGTAAAGACGAGCCCTGATGAGAAATGCTGAGAGATGCAGCGTGCGTCGATTTGTGCTAAACTCACGCGGCAAGGTCGTCGCGTTGACAAGCGTGGGAGATGATTTTTGAGTGTCGTACATCAACGTCCTGTCGAAATTTCTCTCAGGCGAGAATTCAACGCGAACTCTACACGCGTTCCAATAACGCGAGACGCGACTCTTACGACAAAGTATAAAGAAACATTGTGGCGTTACTCTAAATGACTATCAAAGCAAGAGAAAGTAAGTGGCGCGGTATCTGCGGATTTCTCGATGATTTAGATCCATATTAATAGTTATTACTGTAAACTTGTCTCGAGTAAAATACTCAAATTTGAATTCAGAATTGGATGAGAGTTTTCCAGTGAAATCGCAATTACAGATATAACTGATATGTGTGTGTGTGTATATGCGCATACGTACGTACGTATATACATACATACATATACTCATAAGTACTTATATATATACATATATGTGTGTGTACATATATATATATATATATATATATATATATATATATATATATATATATATATACACACACATATATATATATATATAT
>NW_022639485.1:2307303-2307565 GCF_010583005.1 Odontomachus brunneus | reverse complement strand
ATATATATATATATATATATATATATATATATATATATATATATATATATGTACATATATATACGTATATATTATAAGTCAATTGAAAAAATTGAATCTGAATAAAAATCCGAGTATTTTACATGAGGTAAATTTCAAGTGACAACTACTAATAAGGATCTTAAGAAAAGAAGGAAAGAAAGAAAGAGAAAGAAAGAAAAAGGAGAGAGAGAGAGAGAGAGAGAGAGAGAGAGAGAGAGAGAGAGAGAGAGAGAGAGAGAGA
>NW_022639485.1:2298487-2307293 GCF_010583005.1 Odontomachus brunneus | reverse complement strand
AGAGAGATCAGATGAATTCAATGATTCCACAATTCCACTAGATCATGTACTTGGCGTCACGACGTTACCGCTTAGCTCCGTTAGAGCATGCAATAACGAAGAAACAATTACGCGTTTAGAGCGCGCTTTTGACTCTTTACAATTGCTGATTGGCGAGCTGATTGGCTATATACGAGAGAGGCAAAAAGACGAGCGACTGCTCCACCGGTGAATTCGATCGCGAAACATTACGCAATAACAAGGTGACACCTTAGGGGGCCGTCGTTCTCTACATTTCCTCACCACACCTGAAATGCACGTGTTTTCAGTATTTATGGTAAATTTTGGGCACTTTGTGACATTTCACTTCACCCTCAGATCATTTACAATAATTAATAATTTATGTTACACACTTACAACATTTCTAGTGAGTCTCTGTCTCAACATTGAACAATATACACCTGTATGTGTGTCTGCTTATGCGTCGTGTTAATTTGTATGCCGCGTGAGGGTGTGGTGTACATGTATCTGTGTGCGCGCGCGCGCGCGCGTGTGTGTTTGTATGTGTGTGTAGAGGCGTGTACGTACAGTGCGCACACGAGAGAGACGCCAACATAGAGACACGTGCGCCGTGACATGTGTATACGTAATATACACGCGAACGAATCGTCTAAGAAAGAACCACTAATTACTGTATTATACAATTATCATTAATTATCACCTAACTTGGCATCCTTGCGGGAGCGGTGCGGGCGGACAGCCTGACGAGCTGTGATTCGCGGACTGAGGCAGCAATGGGATATCGTTCTCTTTGGAAGATTGCTTCTCCGGTACTCCGTGTTGCTGCTGCTGCTCCTCCGGTCTCATCTCCGCGGCGGCGGTGGTTGCCACGGCGACGCCGGCGTCGGCGGCCGGCAAGCGTTCCACTGCCGCTGCCTCCTGACTCACTGCGCCGACCGACAACTGCGTCACCGAGTTCACCACCGTCGCCGACGTCGCACTACTACTTTTACTACTACCACCACTACCATCGTCCACACTCGCGTTACTCGCCACTGGATCCTTCAGTTCATAGCCCTCCTGGCAGCGGGTCAGTTTTAACCGGATCGGCGTGACCTTCGCCGAACGGACGTTCCTCAGAGCAGTGGCGCCGGCGTTTGGCTCCGTCGGCTGCTTCTCGTCGACGCCGCCCTCCATCGGGTAGACCACCTCCTCCTTGGAAGGCTCCGGTGGCGGCGGACCCACTCGACTGTCCTTGTCCGTTGATCCTTGCTGATTATCGTTCTCGTCACCGGCGGGCGCGAGCAAAACCGCCGTAGGCAAGTCGCTCGCTGCCTCAACTGTCGCCGAAGAGGTGCTGGTCGAGTTGGCGCCCGACTTACCCAACCGAATAATCAGTTTGGGCGCGTCACCCTCCAGGATCTGTACTCTGGCCTCCTTCTTGTTGTACTGCCGCCTCTTTCGCTTGCCGTTCTTGTCGCGCTTGCTCTTCGCCTTGGTCTTTTCGTCGTTGTCGAAGCCCGCCATGATCATCTTGCGGAACTTCATGCTCTCGCGACGCAACTCCTCCATGCTGGGCGCGCTGCTGGGGATACTGCTAAGCCGCTTCTTCGGCGGCCTGATCCTGCTGCAATCGTCTTGTGCGTTACCTACCTCTTGCCCGCCGATTATACTGTTACCGATCTTGATCTTCAGCTTCGGATGCGCGCTGTTCGTCACCGTAGTAGCGGTTGGCCTGGCTTGACGGCCTCTGCGGCGGTCGACCGTGCCGACTATGAGACCGCGTCTCCTGTCGGAGATGCCCTCCTCCTCGGTGGCGGTAGCAACCTCAAGGAAACCACTGGTGCTGCCACCACCGCAGCCGACGACGCCGCCGACGTTACCGCCGCCGCCGCTGCCACTACTGCCACCGCCGCTACCGCCACCACTGCCGCCGCCGCGTTCTTTCCGTCGTTTCTTCTCCATATTCGCGTCGACGACTGCCTTGTAGTCCTCCCGAGTCGGTATACTGGTCATGGACGCCACGGCCTTGGGGATGGTGATGACCGTGCGTTGGCCGTGGTTGATTGGCTGCATGTTGATGGGCGCGGAGGTGACGTTCTCGCGTGTCGGGTCGTCCATGTTCATATCCTGTGAACAGTACTGTCTCAGCAGCTCCTTCTTTCGCATACGCCGTAGATTCGACGTGCCAGATGCCACGGCCGCGGTGTTGGCGGCCGGGGTGATGATCACCGGCGCTTGCTGCGCCAACGGAGGCACCGATGACGCTGCGACGTAGTTCGCGTCGAGGAATGGGCCTTTGATCTTCACCTTCAGCTGGTTTCTCGAGTCCGTCAGAGAGACTTTGTTCGCGTCGTTGAAGCTAGACGCAGCGGACGGGTCTATCGCCGACGGATCCGCGAATTCCGGCTTCATGCACGTGCATTCTAAGCCGTCGCTCGCGATAGTAAGCTGTTGCTTGCCGGTAGTCTTCTTCAGCACAGAGTGCAGCTCGCTTTCAAAGTCCTCCATGTCCTGTAGATTTGGGTCCGTGGATACACCCGCAGCAAATGAGCCCAACAGATGGTTGCCGTACGACTGGCCATGTACAGACGAGCTCGGTTGGTCCACTGTTGAGTTGTACGTGCGCATATCCACTGGGCCCGGCAACAGAGGCATTACCGTGTCAGCGAATGTCGGTCCGGCATTTGTGTCAGATTTGGTAAGTGCGGTCTGGTCGTGCGTCGCCGGCGACGACAGTTTCTTATCGTCCGTGTACTTCTTGTGCAGCGTAGGGCTGGACAAGTGAGACTGGATGGCGTCGTTCGCCATGCCGAGCGGCTCACCGCGCTTTTCGTTCACGTCGGTAGACTTCTTGCGCTCGCGCATCATCCGCAAGTCCGCGATGTTGGTCTCGTTCGCGGAGTCCTCGTCCGAATCGAAGTCGTACACGGTGCCGACTAGCTTGTTCTGGATCGAGTCGTCGTTGTGTAACGCGTTCGACACCATGGGTACCATCGCAATGGAGCTCTGGCTGCCTCTGCCGCGTCTACCTCGGCCGCGACCGCGGCCTCGATAGTTGGACTGTTGGTTGCCTTTGGCACCTCTGCCGCGGCCACGAGCACTCGGTACAGTCTTGGTGGTCTCTTGCCGCGGCGACTTGCCTGGTGACTTGCCTTGCAACGACGTCACCCTGGCCGAGGTCCTAGTTGGCTTAGCGGGTGACTTCTTACCGGACGGTGCGCTCTTGTTGTCTGTAAGTACTTCCGGTAGGTTATCTACAGCGGTCTCGCTCACCTGCGTCTCCGGAATGGCGTTGAGGAAGGATGCGGGTACAGCGGGAGAATTGACCTGCTGAGACAATAATGGCGTATGACCCTGCGGTGTCTCAGACGGTTGCAACTGCGGCGGTGGTGGCGGTGCTTGCTGCTGCTGCACCTGCTGCTGCTGCTGCTGCTGCTGCTGCTGCTGCGTCACCGAAGGCTGCTGTGGCACCGATGGTTGCTGGGGAGGCTGCGGCGGTGGCGGCGTGGGAACCTTCGTCGGCGATACCATGGCAGCGGTAAGTGCCATGTTATGCGACGACGAGGTAAACGCCGCGGTGCACGGAGATGCCTGCATATTGAGCGACTCCTCCAGCGGCTTCGGTACATGTGGCAACAATGACTGCGGCGTGGGGAAGGCCGCGCCGAAAGGTGGCGGGAACATGGCTGTGCCTGGTGACGGGTACGGCAACGGTGCGGTGCAAGACTGCGGCGGAAACAGGGACACCGCGCCGGCACCATAAGAACTAGTTTCCGAGTAGTGATAAGGCGCCGCGTCTATCGTGCACGGTGGATAAGGGATCGGAGGTACGCTCTTGTAAGGTGGTATAGCTGCGTGATCCTCCGCCGAGGACGCCGACGTGATGGACGAGGACGTGGAACGACGAGACGGCAACACCTGGCTCTCGGCCCAACGTGTGTCTGGACGAGCGCCATTGAGCTCGTTATAAGGAGAGCCACTTTGCGTATAGTCCTGTCTCATGTCCGACGAGATCTCATCCTTGTCCAGTACACGGTCCATCTCGCTGCCTTGGTCGTCCTCTGAGTTCGGCAAACCGATCAGGTGACGATTCACCATTTCCATGGGCGTAATCTCGTCCACGATCTGCCCCGGTATCCCGGTCACCTGCTGATCCATCATCGCGAGCGACTGCACCCGCGACTGATCGGCGTGCGCTTCCAAGTGTTGCACCCGTTCCATCGAGTGCGTCTGCTGCATCAGGTACTGATCTTGCATGTTGATGTTAAGCTGCAGGTGAACCAGGGCGTCGGGATTCGCCGTGTCCGGCATCACTGCGGCAATGTCGTTCGGGAACTGCGGGTGGGCGGCGTAGCGGTGGTTCTGGTTGTCCATCAGCGTGCTGAGATTATAGTTCTCCGGTGGACACGGTAAGCTCGGCGGCACCCACCTCTCGTCTGCGTCCGCGTCCATCTCTAGCTTCGCGCGCTCTACCACTGTCACTTTCGCCGTCTCACGCTCCTCGTTCCCGTACATGTAGTGTTCGCTATTATTGCTCGAGTAACAAGGCTTTCTCTTCTCCTCCATCGCGTGATTCTTGTTGCACCTGGCGAGATCATCTTCCGGCGACACTTCCATGGGCTCCCTAGTATCGCTCTTGATCTCGGCCGTGACAGGCGGCACGACGGCCGAAGGCACGACCGGTTGTTCTTCCACCGGCTGCTCTAATACCTCCACTTTCTCCTGGAGCAATGGCTGCTGCTGTGGCTGTTGCGACGACTGCTGCTCCAACGCAGACTTCTCCGCAGGCAGTGCCTCCTCCTTCTTCAGCTCTTCCTCCGCTGGAACAGATTCCAACTCGAACTGACTAGAATTCGACTTCTTCGATAGTTCCATACGGAGTTTCTCCACCAAATGCAGAGTCTCACGCGCGCTGTCTTCCTTCGAGTCTTCCTTGAACCAGAGCTCATTGTTGAACGAGAACGTTAGCGGCGCCGCGCGCTCCTCGTCGCGCGGTATGCTAATACCGTCGTCGTTCACCAAGTCATCCGTCAATATGTCGTGGTCAAAGTCGAACAGCTCCGATACACTCGGATCCTTGCCGCCGTGATGTTGCGGTGAGAAGATGGAACGATTGACAGACTTTCTCCTCTTCTGACACTCCTTCTCGGGCGCATCAGCAACTATGGCTTTGTCTGGTGCTGATTTTGTGCAGACGTTATCGTCAGAATCCTTAGCAACGTCCACTCCGACCGCCTCGACAGTTTGCACCACCTCACTAACGTTCTCCATCTTCTGATCGATCTTCTTCTTTCGATCCGCAGGCTTCTCTAATACGATTTCGATGTCCTTCTTTACTACATCCTCCTTTTCAACTTTCGCGGTGTCCAACGCTGCCGCTTGCTCGCTCATGTGATTTTTCACCTCTTCGTTCTTGATAGTCTCCTTTATAATGGGTTTCTCCGGCGCCATAACGCTGTCTTCCTGGCTCTCCTCGATGGACGAAGATTTCTCCAGCTTCATCTCCTGACTGACCGTTCTGTTACGAGACAGTTTGTCGAGGTGCTCGCGTTTCTCGAGCAGTTTGTCCAATCCCCTGGACGATTTCTTCGGGGCGTCGCGTTCCGCGCGTCGCTGCTTCATCTCCTCCTCCAGTGTATTGATCGCGTTTCTGTGGCTCGTTTTCTTGATTTTCTTGTCATCCGCCTTGGTTATGTTCTCGGTCGCTTTTGGAGGTTCCACCGTTTCCGGCACGCTCTTACTACTGACTTCGTACTTGCTGTCCTTCTCGGTCTCCTTGTTCATCCTCTCGCTCAGTTTCTTCTCCACTTTCTTGAGCGGTACCGACTCCTTAATGATCTTCTCGTCCTTCGCGACGGTCTCGCTTGATTTTCGTTTACGAGTCTCCGACTTCGCTCTGGACCCTGCACCGCTGTCCTCCTTGCTTCGGGAAGTAGACTGCTGTGCCTGTTTAACAAGCTGACCGGATTTCTTGGTAGACTTGGCCCCAGATATACCTCGTAACCCATCATTATCTCGAGACCCACCGAGCATACTTTGGTCAGTTGTTTGTTGTGGTTGCATGGACTTTTTGGACGAATCTCTTTGATCTGCTTTCTTACCGAGTGACTGCTGCTGCTGTTGGTGGTGGTGATGTTGGTGGTGTTGGTGTTGTTGTTGTTGCTGTTGCTGTTGTTGTTGATGGTGGTGGTGGTGTTGCTGGTGTTGTTGTTGTTGCAATTCTTTAGGAACAGTGGTTCGACCTGATTCTTCTCTCTCAGTAAGCGGCGGCTGAAACTCTGGTCCATGCCGCCCGTCGGAAGTTTTAAGCTTCTTATCGGGCAGCTTCTTGAGTTTCCGCCCCGCGAGAGACTTCTCCGTTTCATTGTCTTCGTGTACGACTTTATTCACTTGCCGTTTGTTTACGGTTCTGCTCTTCACCTCCTTCAGCTGGTTACCAGTATCACTCTCGGAGGATGTCGTGGTCGTCGAGGAAGAGATCGACTCCTTCTTAGCGATCGACGTTTTCTGCAGCGGACTCTTTGCCACATCCGAGTCGCTACTGCTTTCCGAAGAGCTGCTGCAACTACTGCTGCTGCTGCTCTCGCTGTTGCTCGTCAACACGGATGACGCACTCTTGCTGCTTTCGGGCACCGGTTTCTTCCCTTTCCTCTCTTTCAGCGGCTCCTCCTTTCTCGGCAATTCCTCTTTCTTCGGCGATTCCTCCTTCTTAACCTCTTTCTTCTTGCCGCCATCCAGCAATTCCTTCTTTGGTTTCACGTCCGCGGTCTCCAGATCCGGCTGAGTAGTTTTCGTGCCCATGCCGCTCTTGATGTGCTCCGCGGCCTTCTTCGCAGCCTGCCGTTGCGGGACGTAAGCCAGGATTTCAGTACCATCGCCAAAATCTTTATCAAAGTCATAGACATCGTTATTCTTGACGTCCTTCGGCGTCTTACTGTCACGTTGTTTCTTGCTGGACGGTTTCTCCTTGGTCGTCGAAGGTTTCGCCGGTTTGCTAGATTCCTCGCCGGGTGACTTGACGAACTCCACGGACTCGGTTGCAGTGTTCTCCTTTTTACATTGAGTACGCTGCATTATCTCCGACGCTTTCTTCGCTGCCTGTCGTTGTGGCACTATCAGAGCTGATGGTATGTACTCTTTCTTCTTGGAGCCCTTTGCATTCTCCTTGGTCTTCGTGGGCTCTTCCGTGTGATGATACTCTTGTCTAGCTGCGTCCTTACACGTGAAGTTCTTCTGGGAGGAATTCTTCGATATTTCCGCTGCTGAGAACTCCTTCACCGCGGCTTTCGTGATGAGCACGGCCGAATGGGAGGAGTGATGCTCCAGCGAGTCCGAATCGGTGTCCGAGTAGATGGCGGAGGCCACGGACGGCCCGAGACGAGAAGCGGCGTTAGTGCTCAACGGCAGTAATTCGTCGCTCTCGCTTCCAGTTGCGCTACCGAGCTCCTTCTCCATATGCTGCAGAGTACGCGATCTGCTATTGACTGTGTCCAGTTTGTCGCTCTCGCTGCTGTCTCGCAACGTTTTGGGTCGTGGCCTGTCCGGCGCGCTGGCCTTCTTCGACTTTCGTCTGGCGGGTGTTTTGCTCTTCGTCACGTTCGTTTCATCCTCCGAGCTCGATACAATCTCGATCTTCACGTTGGAAGTGGGCTTGGACTTACTCGTACACTTGCTGGTCGTCTTTGTGGGTTTTGTCACTTCGGTTTCGCTGCTACTTATGGACAAGTCGCTACCGTACAAGCTCTTTCTCCTCACAGAGCCATTGAAGTATAGCTTCTTGCTAGATGCGCCGTTGAAGTCCGGCTGCACCTTCTTCTCGTCGCTTGATACCGGTGTGGGCGACTTGACGCCCGCGATTCGAGCAACTATTGTTTCGAAGTCATGAGTGTGATCCTCGGAATCGGGATGGGAATAGAGACGATCATATATTGAAGGTCCATGATTCGCTTCCGCGACTGCGGCGGCCGCTGCCGGTGGTAGCAGCGGTCCAGAAAGTAGCAAAGCCTGCTTGTGAAAAGTCTGCTCGCGTAGTCGCAGGAACGAGCGACAGAGTTTCTCGCGACGACCCACCATGTAGCACAAGTTGCGTACTCGTTCGAGATCCTGTCGCAATTGCACGAAGGTGCGCATTTTCTCCAAGTCCGCTGCTTGACCCTGAGCGCGTGCCCCTGCGCTCGACAATTCGCCGCAGCGAGGAGCTAACAGTGGTTTGTTATGGCCGGCCTAAAATGTCATGCGCACCGATTGCAGAGCGGTTACCGGTATGTGTACAGATTTGCCGAAATTTAAGAATAAATACAGCGCGATAATTAAACACAATAATTTTCAATTAGCAAATTCATAATCAACGACTTACCCTTCTCTTCAGCTTCCAGTAGTTATAAATGTACACAATGCTATCGGGATCTATGTCCAATTGCTGGGAGGTAATATCCTTTAAACTAACATGCTTATCAAATTCCGCTTCGATTTCCTGCAACCTGACGTAAAAATAACAGTGATTACCTCACATATAACACGGTTTCAGAATATAGCAGATTCAAATTTTTTGTAAAAAAACAGAAACCACACAAAATATACTGTCTAATGACACAAGAGCAAATGTTTCAGCTAGAACATTTTTTTGTCCAAATATAGATCACATTTACTTCTCATATGACACAGCTTCAAAATGTTAGCAGAAATTAAACATTTTATAAAACGGGAACAAAATGTGCTGCCAGATAATACAAGAAAAAATGTATCTCTCTCTTTCTCTCTCTCTCTCTCTCCATACATATATATATATATATATATATATATATATATATATATATATATATAT
>NW_022639485.1:2285987-2298477 GCF_010583005.1 Odontomachus brunneus | reverse complement strand
CTCTCTAAATATAAATTTTCTCTCTAAATATAAATTACGCTTATTTTTCATATAAGACAATTTCAGAATGTAGCAAAGTTTACATAAAACACAAGCCACACAAAATGTGCCATTCAATAATACAAGAGTAGATGTATCTACCAGAAATATAGCTTTTTGGCTAAATATAGAACTTGTGTGTGTACGTGTGTATTTTAACGATGTTTTAATTAAATTTAGATGCTTGATGAGGTAGAGCAAGAGTATCTTCTAACAAAATTATCGTGAGTTTCGCCATAATTCTCAAAGACACATTAACAAAATCACATACTTAGCTGCGCGTGCTTGATTCTTTTCTTCAGAAGTCATGTCTTTCCGTTTACGACGTCTGGACTCGCCATCCTCAGAATCCGAACCACCCTTTCCGCCACCACTTCCTACGCTACCGCCAACGCCAACTTTGTCTTTTGTGTTCGTCCTACTGTGCTTTTGACAATACGACTAAAAGCAGAATTATTAATGGATTAACTTGTGGACCCGTGATATGATAATGTTAACGAATATGTATACACTTGTGTAAAATTGCTCACCCTTAATTTCACACCGTCGTCTGCCATTTCATCCTCGATAATCGCCTTCATCTCGAGCCCATATTTGAAAGCACACGTAACGTGATATGCTGTCTTGCATGTCTTTATGCTGCACTGAATGCAAGCACCCACACGTTCGCGGCATAAAACGCAAATTAAGGCCCATCGGCTTTGCTGCAATTTTAAGTTTTACACACGGTCAATCCATGTTCAGAACAATTGCAACAGAAAAGATGATGTCCAATTAATTTAGAACATCAAGACTCTTAAAATAGCAAGCAGGAATGCTGATCGTTAATACAGTAATAATTAATACAAGATAATAGAAAACAGAGACAGTAAAAGATGTAATGAGAATACTATTTACCGGAATACTGGATATTTTTGTGATTGGCTCCATTCGCTCCACACAACCAATACTAACTTCGGGAATCCAAAGTGCACACGATACATGAGCCCATTTCTGACCACTTCGTGTACACTTCATTGCACCACCCTTATTAGGGCATAATACACAGTCGGGTCTTTGACTTAACGAACAAGTTCTACATAACCAAGAACCATCAGGTATAGAGGTAATACCGTAACAAGCTTGATGTACACATATGTTGCAACAATCACAAAACACCATCTCATTGCCCTCCTCGGAATCCGGCTGTTATGAGAATGTTTCATTAGATATAATCGAACTTTAAATTAAGATGCAACTTAATATGATATAAAAAAAGCGAATAATAGTTTATTTGCTCTTCAAAGTGTGATTGCTTGGAAATTAAGTGGCCACTCACCGATCTGCACACATCACAAATGACATTTTCGTCGTACTCAATCCCAAGCCCCTCCTCGTTCTTCACAATCGTTTGTATCCTTTCCCAACATCGTACCTCCAACTCTTCCATGACACGTTCCAATTGCGATTCCGTAATTGGCAATTGTCCAGCCTTGATAGTTTTCACACAAAATAATATTAATTAACTTACAAGCTTTCTAGTTGCCTTTCGTATGTTTTCAGGTAAGATTTATCTAAATTTGCAGCTACTCGCGCAAGTGAATGACAATTACTTAATAAGTAACAAGAGCTATATAATAAGCTCTACAAATAATTTATAAACGATTACATAAATAACTTATTGAAAAGTTCAAAACTGTCAAATATATTCTTATGCTAACGCCACTTTACTGTATCCTATTCCCGTATAAAATGCACGACTAATTTATCATACTTTTATAGCTAAATCTTTCTTAAAGTGCATTTCTGCACAGGATATTAACTTGCTCGCCAGTGCACGACTGACCGTTTCATTTGAAAGATAAAAATTCATTCACAGTCATAAGGCTATTATACCTGTGCTCGTTCGCCATTCAATACATCCAACCAGGCAATGTCAGTATCGTCAAGGTCATAAGCACAGGCTTTCTCTGCTCTTGCTGGGGTAGTACTTAAATGATGGTCTTCCGAGCTAAAATAATCATCACGAGATATTCTTATGAACTTTTTAGGCCTGAAACACAACGAAATTCCGTTGAAGACCCGCGCCATTCAGGCAATTCCAGACAATTCTCGACGCACAGTGCAAGATGGTACGTTATACACTCACAATTTGAATTCGCTGTGTAATTTCAAAGGAGACGTCTGTGTGAGAGTGACCATCGGCTCAGGAAGAGAATCTGGATTAACGGGTACTTGAACACCTCTTTCCCACTCCTGCTTCCACTGATCAGTGATAACCCAATACTCGTTCGGACTCAACGGCTCACTGTCTGGCAATTTCATAGCACTGATCAGGTCCTTGCGAAATAACTCAGCTGGTGCCTCAGCAGCCGACCGATTGTAGATGCTGGAGATCTTGATATCACTGACGGTTCGGGGGGTCCAGGATGCCCCCACTTGGCTGGATGACGCCATCGTTTCTTCCTCTTCTGAGGGCCCCATGGTCGCTGCCAGTGACGATGAACCTGTGGCAGCCGGGCCCAGTCTGCACTTGCGCCTCTTGATAGCGCCCGGGTAAGACGCCAGATCATTGTCGTTTCTGTGGACTCTTTTGCCTCGTTGTGCCATTCTACTATACCAAATGAGCTAGTGGTACGTGGCACATGCAGGTGAGCTGTGTGCACCCTGAAATAACAATTGCGCACTGAAATAACAGTCACGTAATTGCAAAGTGAGTTCCACAAACAAAGCTCTAACAGGAGAGATAAACTTACTACATAGTTATCCATATATTTATTATCTGGAAAGCAGATTTTCTTCAGAACTGAAACATAAAAGAAAAAGGAACCATTATGATCTCGCGAGGATCTTGTAAGAATCAGTAAGACTGTTTTCTTTAGCTGAACTGAAGCTGTGCTTGAATTTTGTTCCTTCTCTTTTCAACACTGGACTATATGTTTGCTTCATTCTAAAAACAAAAAGTGCAATCTAGTTCAGCTAAAAAGAACAGACTTCATAAGAAAATTATGTGATAATCCGTACAACTTGTTCATAAAGTCGAATAACATAAAATATTCCAAATAAAGTTTAATGTATTTTTTTGTATAAAGTATTCTACTTTGTACTCGACAAAGAAGAAAAACAACTTCTGAAAATTGTGTTATCATAAACAAACTCTTGCCATTAATGTCCAAAATGTACTGCTTGAAAACTATGTTATACACATGTACTGCTTGAAAACTATGTTATACACAAATGCTTTATACTTTAAGTATCAATGTCCTCTTGAATTCATCGATTATACAATACCTCTTCAATATATCTTGCTAATTAGCATTATTTACACGAACAAATCAGGTTGATTAAAAAGTATGACATCAACTTTTGACTTCATTACTGGTTAGACTGCTACGCTCACAATAAAAACCTCAGTATACAGTTCTTCATAAAACTCTAACTGCTATTTTTGGTCACTCGCAATGCTTCTTGATGTAACATCAGTGCAGAATAATGCGTATTTCGTGCAGAAATAAGAAAAACACGACAAGAGCTGTGTGTACAGTACTTGAGTAGCGCAACATCTCAGAAAAAGATGTAGCGTAGCTAACCACAGAGCAAACTGAGAGGCAATATAAACTGTACGTAACGCAAATAATGTGACAATTAGTCGCAGAGAAATAAAAGCGAGCACAGTTGGTCGCATGTTAGGTATAACAGTAAATATGCAGCAAGTGGTTCGCGTATGTCGCACTTTGCGCGTGAACGTTCCGTCGATATCCGAAAGTACGACGACGGCGAGAGTGTAAAACATCGGAATCAGGTGCACAAAGAGGGAGGGGGAAGGGGGTCCACGATCAACAACATTGGCGATAGCCAGGAACGAGCGACGAGACAGATCGCGCACAGCCAACACGCCGTGCGAGGCGCGAGATCGTCATATCAACACCTACGGTTGCACAGGGAGACATGTTCCGTTCTACGCAACATCGCCGTCGAGGCGACACGGCGACACGGCGTGACGGGAATCAGCGCGAACGTCGCGTGCATGCCCACGGTGGTTGGATGCGCGCGATTCCCCGCGCGTTTCATGCCCGTGACCGAGAGGCGCACAGGGTGATAAGAGGTTATAAAAAAGCAGCAGCTAGTCCGCGGGTGGATGCGCGTGTCGGTTCCCGGCGGTACGCCGCGGGGGCGACGGCCGAGAGACGTTTACAAGCACGCGGCGTAGCGCAACACCGGCGGTGGTGAAGGAACGCGCCATTCAACGTTGAGCCCGCGCGCACGACGACGCCTGCTCGCCGTCGCGCTCCGGCGATGCCCGTAAACGCTCGCCGTCGTCACTGTGCGTTTCATGTAAACATTGATGCGGAGGACAGGGCGCCCGCCGCGATCGCGATCGCTGCGTACGACGGCGTAGGGCGCTAATCACACTCACTGCACGTGTCGACGGTCGAGCGGGCCGCGCACGGCGCTCAGTCTCATGGTAAACGTGAGATCCCGTGTGGCACGAGGGCGCGCTTCGTAAATCCAACGCGAGAATGCTCACTCCATTACGCTGCTGCTGATGCTGTTGGTGCTGCTGCTGCTGGTGATCCTGCTGCTGCTGCTGGTGCTGCTGCTGCCCCACAACATTGACAATACAGATGGCAGCAGCGTCGCAAGCACTCCACCACAAGTCTCCCCCGCACACACACACACACGGGAAGACCATTAAATACCTTATTATTGATCTATTAGCCGGATATATTTCCGCGCGCGAGGCGGCACGTGATCGCGTGCGGGCGTGAAACCGGCCGCGGGGCCGCCGGCGGTCGCCGTGCGCGCTCCCGAGCCGCCGCGAACACGCCGACGGGCTGCTGCGAGCAAGTGCGTAACGGCCTCCTCTCTCTCTCTGTGTCACGGCAGCCTAACCAACATGTCCTCATTAGCGATTCCAGGCGGGCGGCGTAGGCCAGTCCGTTACTCACTCCGCCGGCGGTCCGCGCGCTACCCCGCGACGGGGCTACTTACGACGGCCGGCCGCGATACGGCGAACGCTCGTGCTTGATCGCGGTACGCACCAAATCAATAATATATTTACATAAAAGTAGATACTGGCGTTTGGCGCCATCATGCCTGAAAAAATAACTGTGGAAGTACGGTGTCACGTGACCGGGCCAGCGAGATCTCGCGATCTCGTCGTGGAGTATGGAGTGCTGTGAGATCGGAAGCTGATAGACGCGAGGGTATACGGTCGCCAATCTGGCGTGCGAGTTGTTTTGATCGCGAGAGCTTCGAGGAGGAATCTACCGTTAATGGCTGGATCCAAAGGATCGTGCGAATTTAATGGTCGAGTCGTTGGTTGACTGCTGAACGCCCCGTTATGCTCATGGCGTGATCTCTTTTTAGTCTCCACTTAGCTACTTTCGGGTCGCACGCGTCGCGTCTCTTTGATATCCATGCTCCGTGACCTACAGCTGTCTTTGACAGTTGACGCAGTCTAGCCAATAACAGGAAATCGGAACCCGCAGGGGGTTGGAGACTAAAGGAAGATTTATACCTTGGTAGAAAAGCGGAAAACAGAAAAGCAGAAGCCAACTAGAATTTGTGCTGATAAAAAATTTTCGATTACCATTAAAATCTGATTAAAGATTCTCTATGCTGCATACCGATTCTCCACCCGGGTGAAAAAGTACTACAAAACATGTGACATATACTATAGTACTTCTAGTATTTTAGTGCACTCGAGTGAAGAATCCGAACGCATCCCTAGTTAGGATCTTGGATTGCTTTTCAACAAGAGACACAAGTCGACACAAACATCATTCTATTGGTGATTGGTCAATTTCTTAAGGCTTAAAACTTATTACACCTATGGGTGCGTTCAAATTCCCTACCCGGGTGCATTCTATTACTAGAAACACTATAGTATATGTTACATATACTATAGCACTTTTAGTATTAGAATGCACCTGGGTTCCGCTTTCGTTCCGCGCTCCGCTATTCCGCTGCATGGGTTTGCACTCTACATGTTACGTTACGTTAGATATTGACAATAAAATAGCCTGTACCTGTATGTAAACTAAAACTTAAATCAACGCACAAAGAAATCCGTAAACTTAACATGTTACGGATGTTTTTGTGCGGAGGCTCTAAAGGTACCTTTACATGGGAGCATCGAGCGTCGAGCGTTAAAGCGGTAGTCAATCTACGTACCACTTTCCGCAAGAACTACAAGTATATTTCTGGGACCTGATACGTTGATTGGCTAACGCTTTAACGCTCGACGTTGGAACGCTCCCATGAATTGGCACCTTAAAGGTGCGGCTCCAATGGTCCGTGATATATATCACGACCAATCACGACTCGATTTTGTTTATAGTTACGGATATGTTTACGGGCTATTGGACCCGCACTTTAAGAGTGCAAACCCTAAGGGGCGCTGCACACGAATAACAGTAACGTAAGACCATAAGAATTAACCAATCACTTTGAATATTGTCGAACCGTAAAGTCGCCATTTTTGTGAATACTCGATTGTAATTGGTCCATTTTTACGGTATGTCTTACGTTACTGTTGTATGTCAATTCGTGTACAGCGTCTCTAAAGCCCATTCTACAATTGCGTGAACGCGGTTGTAAGTGGTTGTATGTGATTACGACAACCAATCAGAATAAAGCAATCAGTAAATAAAACATTCGGATTGGTTGACTCTTACGATCACGACTACGCTTACGCAATTGTAGAATGGGCTTAAAGCTGATATATAGAAAAACATAATTGTCTAAAATGTAATTGGTCTAGATTTAGGGATCTAATAGCAAGAACCAATAATCGTTGATTGCTCACTGAGCGCTTTTTCTACTGAATGCGCCCAATGTTACTGTACCAAATGGTACAGCTGTCAGTCTCTCAAAGTCAAAGGTTGCTATCCTTTAAGACCTGCTGTCCATGTATGCCCGTCTCCACCGTTGCCCCTCCTCATCCGGTGCAAATAATACAAATAAGCCCCGGGGTCGACACCAATTTTTTGGCAGCCCCCGGGTGCTTGGACGCAATGCGCTATGGGGGATCCACCATAGAAGGAGGAGGGCATACTAGGTGGCGGCGGGACATGTAGAGAAAATGTTAGGGTCTCTAGAAATTCTCTATCCGACAGTCAATCGGTGCACAACTCTTTACATGTAATACTATCCTCAATGAGCGAACATCGATGTTTTCTAAACATCGCCCATCTCTAATTTTAAGTAATGTCTTAAGATGCGAATACGGCTCTGTGATTGGTTCATGACATTTTAAAATAGTACTTAAGATGATCTTAGACCCAACGCACAAGCATATCCGTAACATGTTACGTTACGTTAAGTATGACAATACAATGGCTATACCTGTACGTAAACTTAAACTTAATTCAACGCACAAAGAAATCTCTGTTCTAATGGGTGCATTTCTGAAGATGGATAGAAATGCACCAATCAAAACAGAGTATTTCCATCCAGCAAGCAATCCAGCACGAAAACAAGCACCGTGTGCCGCTGGCTTTAAATTTAGATCGGACTATAATACCGGCTTATGTATACGTGTATTAAAGACTGCAACCGCATCACCACTGTACGACTTTTATTGCAGACAAGCCTTTACGTTACGACAAAGACAAACTTCTCTTAAAATTGTGACTGTCGTCTTGCTTTAGGTAGAACACATACATAGCTTCTCTCTCAATATATATATATTTTTTTTTCTATGGTGAGACTTGATAAAAAAAAAAAGAACGAATGTAACCAATGTAGAGAGTACAGCAAAAAAAGTACAGACTACATATGCAATTCGAACTTAACCTTCTATTTTGAAACTGGCGTTGGGGCATTACTCTTATAAAGGCCTGTAGCCAAATATTGAAGGAAGGAAGGAAGGAACCTTCTATTTTTTGTTTTGGTGATGTCCGGTGCTCTGTCACGGGTTAAGTTTCGCAAAAATCAAATGAAAGAATATAACGAGTAACAATAATAATAAATTTTGGGATACTATATGTCCCTCACGTCCTGGAGGAAGGACGAAAAACAAACTTAAATTTTTAAAAGAAGAAAGAAAAATAACACAAAAATATGGAACAAGTATGTGCTTGATAGTGAATTAATGAATTACAGTTAATTATGGTTGATACATGTCACCATATAACACGATCAAATTTCAAAGTTTGTTAAATTAAAAATCTCTACAAAAATGTTAAAATATTGCATATTCCACATTCTATATGCATGATTATGTGCAGGTATAATTGATATCTTGTTTATCTATATGTTGCCATATATTAGTACATTAATAATGTCATGTAATATTAATAAAGTACTAACAGTTGCACACAATAAATAAATTGTTGATCATTCTTCCGACACAAATATATTTTTATAAAGTTAGAACTTCTGGAAGTGACGAATGTACTAATGCCTTATAATGTTTTGAACATTTGATTACATTTGACTATACCATACTCCTTATGTCTATTTCACTTTCGCAGGACTTAAAATCTAAAATCGACCAAGCGTGTAGAACTGCTGAGGAATTCACCAAACTGTATTACGAGAATCTAGACAAGCGGAGATATGTACGTAACAATAATATTGTCAAACCAATATCTTCTTTTTCACTCAACTGACGTATTATTTTGCATGTGTTTGACTGCATGTGTGATTTCAGCTGCTCTCGCGAATGTACATGGATACCGCGAATTTGATATGGAATGGGAATGGTGTGGAAGGCAAGGACAATATACAAAAATTCTGGACAGATCTGCCAACATCTGCGCACAACATTCTTACTCTTGACGCGCAGCCAATTACAGGTGCTAATGTCCACACCACACTCTTGCATTCTCAATTATAAAAATATTAGAGTAAAACGTAGTTTTACTTACGACGGGTAAAAGTATTCGAAAATATCAGATCTGTTGCACTTTGTTTTTGTATCTTGATTTTTTTTTCACAACTCGGATTTTGATGAAACTTTCTTGCATTTCCACATCTCAATTAAATTAATTGCATCACAATTTTCTCTCATTTCATATTTTTCCATTTCAATACTCACTCTTGTACATCAAGTTGCAATGTCTACATTTTCATTTCACTACTTCATTTCTAATTTCTGATAGTATATGGTATCGAAAGTTTGCTAAATTTAACTTGCCGTTTATATAGTATAAGAAGCTATAGACTCAGAAAAAATAATTGTATATAATTATATAAAAGATTATATATCATATATACGTTTTATATAATTATTTGTAATTATAATTATATTATAAGAATTTTGTCTCTATACGGTCACATACAAGATATTTGTGATGCAAAGTGTCTCATACATCGTGTACATGTAGATTAGGCCAAATTGAATACAAAATTCCCCTACCATTTCACAAACAACCATGTAAAATTTTGTTCTTAATTAGAGGAGATTAGCAAGTAATTACGCGCGATAATGCAGCAATGTATTCTTTAATTAATAACTGGAAATCTATATATAGTTATTTGTAAAATAAGGTAAAGTACTTTTTGCTCAGTTTGACATAATCTACAAACACGCATCAAAACTCATCTGTCGTATCGCACGTGATCATTCTCCAATCTTCTTCAATAACTCAAAATTTTAATTTGCAATATGATATGGGAATTTTGTGTTCAATTTGATCTGTCATGTACAAAAAGTGTGGAATACTTTGCGTAAGACATCGATATAATTATATATATATATATATATATATATATATATATATATATATATATATATATATATATATATATATATATATATATATATATATATATATATATATATATATATATATATATATATATATATATATATATATATATATATATATATATATATATATATATATATATATATATATATATATATATATATATATATATATATATATATATATATATATATATATATATATATATATATATATATATATATATATATATATATATATATATATATATATATATATATATATATATATATATATATATATATATATATATATATATATATATATATATATATATATATATATATATATATATATATATATATATATATATATATATATATATATATATATATATATATATATATATATATATATATATATATATATATATATATATATATATATATATATATATATATATATATATATATATATATATATATATATATATATATATATATATATATATATATATATATATATATATATATATATATATATATATATATATATATATATATATATATATATATATATATATATATATATATATATATATATATATATATATATATATATATATATATATATATATATATATATATATATATATATATATATATATATATATATATATATATATATATATATATATATATATATATATATATATATATATATATATATATATATATATATATATATATATATATATATATATATATATATATATATATATATATATATATATATATATATATATATATATATATATATATATATATATATATATATATATATATATATATATATATATATATATATATATATATATATATATATATATATATCCACACGAAGAAAATGTTGAATAAAGAAAGAAAGAAATATTTTTATTCCATTAAACGTTGACAACATGAAACACTGGAAACAAGCAATTACTTCGATTACATTTACACACTCGAGAACGAAACAATTTGAACACTTTTTCAATGAAGTTGCAACACTTTGAATCGTCATAATTGCGAACTGCTAACGGATTGGCGCAGTAATTGGTCAGTAATAAGAGATAACTAATCACTGTCCAAATCCGTTAGCAATTTTTAGCTATTCTGGCAACTCAAAGTGCTGTAACTTCATTGGAGAAAAAGTGTTCAAATTATTTCGTTCTCAAGTGTGCAACATTTTTTCAATATGGATATATATAATTACATATGATAATATATCTCGTGTATGTGTATGTCATATAAAGACAAAATTCATATATATAATTATTTTTTCCCGAGGATAGATTATTTGCATTAAGATATAATAGCATAATGTGCTGTTAAATATAGGCCTAGAAGCAGCCACTCAGTTGACATTCCTGATCAAGGTCGGTGGACAAGTGAAGTACGAGGAGAAAAATATCAAATCGTTTAATCAAACTTTTCTAATCACGGCTGTGGGTGACAAGTGGAAAATTGTAAGCGACTGCTTCCGAACGCAAGAAATAATGGAGAGTGCGAGCTAATAAATAAGTCAAACACATTTACTTATTAATTTTCCCGAAGTCTCTGTTATCACTAGCACACGGCTGCGGCCACAACACATGACATTGAACATGATAATAACGTAACTGTGTTGTATCGCAGTTACCTTAATATATAATATAACGGTAAATGCCAACGAAAGATATGTACTATAATGTATTTATAATAAATACAAATTATAAAAAGCCAATGGTAGTATACATTAATGTAGTGTAGCGATAAAGTACGATATCAACAGCAATGTTTGGGGCGATGTTTATAATCAGTTGCTCAAACTAAGAGAAACAATTTAGTTTGGTAATTATTTTTATTTTCATTTTCAATCTTATATCAATATCAATGTATAAAGCAATATTAAAATTTTGTATTAGTGAATCAGTACGTTGGTCTCGATTCTTTAGGAGAGTAATTTTACACGGAAAAAAATTAGAAATAAATACATGTATATATAAATAGACGTAAGATTACTATAATACACATTATATAAAACACATTAAAAATTTTTTGTGTCTCTTAATACATTCCCTTGCGAATAAACTCTGTGACGACGACTAAAGCTCATCCGTACAAACCATTACCGTTTCTGTTGAGCATAACAGTTCCTTTTGACAAAGAGAAGAAACGTAAAGAAAGGGTGGGACCTCGATTAGTTTATCACAGGTACAAAAAATATAAAGGAAACTGAGAAAGAGAGAGAAAGGTTGGACCGAAAGATACATTCACATGATTATGATCACTAATGAATTCAATATTACTACTAGCCATAACGTATATGATATAGGCAGTGTAAGAAATAGTTCGTCGGTGACTCTCATCTCTATTGCATTCTCCTTAGTGTCAAGCACAAGCCGAATGAAGTATAAGCCTGAAAACGTCCATCGAAAAAGAAAAAAAAAAAAAGAAATCAGTTCGTCGGAGCACTAATTGAAGCAATAGTTCTACAGTCGATGTATATTACAAACTACAAAAAACTTAGCTTACTCGTTCCCTTGCCACAGAAGTGCATACGTTCGACGCTAGCATTCATCTGCGTGGAACATTTATAACATTACGCCTTCTTCTCATGTATGTATGTACGTATGTGTGTATGTGTGTGTATGGTGTGCATATATATATATATATATATATATATATATATATATATATATATATATATATATATATATATATATATATATATATACACACCACACACACACA
>NW_022639485.1:2235299-2285603 GCF_010583005.1 Odontomachus brunneus | reverse complement strand
ATATATATATATATATATATATATATATATGTACGTATATATAAACAATCAAAATTTAACTCGATAATATAATCTTACTCATATATAAGTCTTACTCGTTTCTCAAAAATCAAGAAAAGGAATCTAGAAAAGATGTATAAAAATGTACGCGAACGCGAACGCCAATGCGGAATAAGAGTAAGTGCGAGTAACGTGAACAAATGCATTGATACTTAAAATCTCCGTCGTATAGGATAGCACGTAGAGAATACTGTACAGACAGGATACTACACGTCGCATAATCATTACTCATTCATGATATACCGTCGCTATACCTGTTCTACTTGCCTCATCCTCTCCACCCTCGCCCTCCCCCGTTATACACGACTATCGATTAAGATGCACTTCCCGTGAGTTATATTAACGTAATTGTTATTCCGTTCTCTCATGGATGTCTTCAGGCGAATATTTCTGCTTAACTCTGTGCTCTTGGAAGAACATTTCTATACCATCATGGATAAGAACGAAGCACACACGACACTGAAGAGTTTGATTAATTACATTCGGTTTGCTCGTTTTGTTTGCTTACTTGCTTGTTTGTTGTTTGTTCGGGTACAATTTATACGTAGGCGTACGATTAGTGTAATAACTGTTATCCAACTTACTCTATACAAATACAAAATCGTTATATTGTCCCACAGTACACATGAAACGACTTCTTACGCTTGTTTCTTTTTTTTATTTCCTTATAGTCGTGTCCGTATTTATATATATATAGTCTAGTCTAAAAATCTCGTGTATATATAATATATAATGTATATATATACTAAGCACGACGTGTGTGTATAAAATTACATGTAAAACGAAACGATTTTTTACGCGGTACATATAAGCGATTCGAGATATTGATTTTTTTTAGCGTGTCGATAGTCTGCGCGCGCGTATGCGACGACTCTTACGTTTCCCTCGTGCCGAGTATTCCGTTTTTCCGCACTACCGAAAGAGAGAGAGAGAGAGAAAGAGAGAGAAAGAGTATTTGCGTGATCGGTTAATTCCATCCAGTAATTATAATCACACATATTTACTATCATATATGAAAATCGTCAAACGTCTCGACATAGAAATGGTTCGATCATGCAAAGGTGTATACTTTTCGTCTTGAATAAGGCCGAGTTTCTGCCAGGCCCGTGAGTTACGCCCGTGAGTTACGCCCGTGATCTCTCCAAAAAAAAAAAAAAAAAAACGCGAATGCTGTAAACAGGTGAAAGTGTAAATGTATACGAACTTTGAGTTGCAGCACAGGATCCCGTTCGAGCTGTATGTACGCATTTTATGTGTGTGTGTGTGTGTTATTGCGCGTGTGTCCCGTATGTCGAAAGGTGTGTGTGTGCCCGTATATTTCTACATGTCGAGAAGCATACCGGCGATCGTTCGGCTCATGCAACTTTGGATTAATCCACCCTAACGATCATGCAGTCGCATTTCTCTCGATCCGAGTTCTTATTCACACTAGCTCACGCTTACTATGTTCGCTCAAAAATTAGTTGCTAGATTCCAAAACAGGGCTCCGCTCTTCGACAGACCTTATCATATAGTGACTTAGATATAGATATTTATAACGTAGATTTTTATGTATACTATACGCCCATGGGGATCCGACGAGAGATAGTGAGAAAGATGTGAGGATGAAGGAGGAGATGGCGAGTGAAGAGACAGAGAGTGAGAATTCTGCGATCCAGCGGGGAAACACCTCTCGGCCAGGCAGAGGGCAGGCAGACAGGAGAAGTCGCGCAGGGTAGTGGAGGATGAAACGCTCGTTTTGATTTTTCCAACCCGCCGGCTCGCTATTTTATCTCTGCACCGTGTTTATCACGTCCTTTATCGTGTTTTGCACGTCACTCAACAGTCTCGTATTCTCGGTGATGTTGCGCGTACCGGCGGCCCGCAGCTGTCTCGCCTGCAGCTCCAGCCTGGTGAGCAGATCGCGAAATTGGAACCTAGCATGGGGCGCAATCGCTGTATCAGTGAGATTGACGCACATGCCGTGCAGCAGGCCTACTTTGTCGGACAGTTGTAGCCAGCTAGCCATAACGATGGTAGGACTGCCCTTCAAGTTCAGGATGCTGTTCTCTATGACGTTCGAGATCTCGATCACGCTGTGCTTTACTCCCTTCGCGGACTCGTTGCCACTGCTGCCGCCACCGCCTGCTTGCTTGCTGCCGCTATCTTCGTCACTTTGCGACAATGGCGGCTTGTTGCAATTGGGTGTGGCGTATATTGAGGAACCAAAGTGCTTGCTGGAAGGCCCGAGAGGCTTCAACGGCTTTGCCGGGACGATCGGCTTCTCCACATCAGACGTGGTCACCGAGGACATCGGCGGCGGCCAAATCCGCGGATCATCCTTGCTAGTGGAACTCCTGGTTGACGCGCCGCTGTGATCCTCCGGTGAATCCTCGCTGGCGTCGCCGACGTCCTGCTTGCCGGGTCCGCGCACGTTTAATTTAGGACTAAGCGGTTGATTATCACAAGAAGCCTCTTTGTTCTCCCACAATTTCTTTAGGCTACTAATACTGCCGGTGCTGCGGCGCTTATCGTCGTTCGGGTCGTCCACGCCGGACGATTCGGTCGAGTCCGCGATAGTACTCGCCGCGTCGTCGAAGCGCTTGCTCTTCTCGTCCGCGGCTCGATCCTTGTCAGCATTGTCCACCTTCCGCAGGCGAGCCTTGAAGTCTATGATTTGCTGGGTGTCCGAGTTCTCCTCTTTCTGCACATTACTTCTCTTGTCTACTTTCTTCAGTTTGAAGCCTACGTTAGTGGCACTTAGAATACCTTCCGTGATAGGTGAGGTCAATGGGATGATTTCCTTGAGACTGGTGTTCCTGTCGAGCGTGGTCTGTGTGGTTGTGTGGTGTTCTTGAACGCCGCCGGACATCATGTCGCCGGTACTTTTCAACGTCGTGATCGCGTACTCGCTCGCGGCGACGTGTTGCTGCTTGGCGGAGTCCATGCTGAAGCTGGCACACAGCTCAGACAGCAACTGCGACGCCGGGTCGAGAGGCGCTGCGGACGAAGGTGCACTGTTGGCGGCGCCGGCTTTCTTCGTAGTACCAGCGCCATGCTTCATGTCTGCGCTTTGCTTAATCTCGTTGATTAACTTGAGCTCCAGCATCTCCTTCATACCGGGTTTCGATTCGAATGTGTCGCTGGCATTGCCAGAACCGAGGGGTGGCGGCGGCGGCGGAGGTGGCGGGGGTGCTTCTTCAGGCGCGGCAACAGGCGGGGGCAACTCCGGCGGATCTATCTTCGTGATGACGGCGCTGATCTCCTTGGGCTTGTACACTATCTTCTTCTCGTCCGCGGACTTGCCGACGCCGCAGTGCGCGTCGCTGGAGATGTCCCGACGCCGCAAATTCACGCCGAATCGTGAGCTAGCCTCTTTCACCGACGGCTCCGAGTTTCTCACGTCGCTATTCCTATCCTCCTGATCGTCACTCACCTCGTCTTTGCTCCTCCATTCCGCCTTCAATTTTCTGATACCGACCGGTGAGCTGGCCGCTGTCTTATGAGAAGTCTCCGTGCACGGCGACGCCGTCGCTGGCGGCGGCAAGTCGCATTGATCGCTGAAGGCCTCGTCTGGAGGCGGCGGTAGGTCCACCGGCGGAGGCGGAAACTCCAGGTCGGCCAGGGTCGGCTGGATCGATCTGGATGGGCTGGCGGTGCGGAAGCTGGAGTTGTTGGGCGCACGAAACGTCCGCAGACCGATGCCGCCGTCCACGTTGTTCTTGCGGACGGCCACGGCGCGGCTGCGCGGCGAGTTTGGCGGCTGATAGGTGTTCACCACGCCGCTCGAAGAATTGCTGCGCGTCATCTGGGGCTGGCTACGTAGGTTGTTCTGGCGGGGCGACAGCGAGCGATGCTGCGGCGCGGTGTCGACGGCGCCCGCGTTCTCCTGCTGCTGTTCCATGGCGGACGATAAAGTGGCCGCGACCGGAACAACGTTCTCCTGATTCGACGGCATGCCGCTCTGCCGCAGAGATTCCAAGTACGCTCCGATCCGGGCGCCTTTCGGCAGCGTGCCGTAACGGTTGATCGCTCGCTTAACATTTTGCACCTCCAGTGCACCCACATGTACCAGCTGCAACACAATTTCTCCGTGAGTGATCGCGAGTCCGGCCCCTTGTCGCGACTTATCCGCGCATTCCTAAGTTATTCAAGCAGTGCTAAATGCATTTACCATATCGAAACGGACTTTACTTCTGGGCTAGATTCTCAAGATCAAGAAACGCTAATCGTTACGCACGGCGTGCGTCGTACCGCACGCGAGTAAAAAGGTATGTTTATATGTGTCTATAAGTATACATCTCGGAAATCGTGGCCGCTCAACGAGTAAGATCATTGTACCTTCTGAGGCAGTACCTCCTTAGACGTGTAAGGTCGAGATTTTATTTGTTTCTGATTGCACGGTAAGTTGGATACAGGTTCCGGCGAGGTTGACGGTGGAGGAATAAAGTTATGTTCGGCTGTCCCTTGCGACCCATCTCCGTCGTCGTCCATATCGCAACCTCCTGTAGTAATTGACTGTGTAGCCATTGTCACGAGATCACGTGTGATACCTGAGGTCGCCATTTAATAAGGTGTACTGTATACAATCTATTAGCTAACATATCTCTCCAGCATGTAAGCGCAACGTGTTAAAGATCGAAATTTTGGGAGGAAAGCTAAAAAAGGGTGTTTTGCGGTGCCTATCAACCTCAAATCTCTGCCGTCCTTTCCTCACACTTCACTTCATTCATCCCAGGGTCATTCTCCTTTAAAAGACACGAAGAGATAGTCGCGAATCTATGTACTTCAACGCGATGCTCTGTTGCCGGGAAAAAACGTGTCACGAGTAGCGTGATGCGCCAACAATGAATGATCGATGAAAAATGGCAAACTTGTGTATGTATTTGGAAAAAAACGTGCAAACCGTAGTATATGTATGTCGTGTATTGACTTCTCTGAATGATATTGTTGCGATGTGTGTGCGTGCGTATGTTGTGTGTGTCTGTGTGCATATGTGTGTGAAATAAAGCTTTAGTAAACTCACGTAACACTGCTTGAACACAGTCAAGTTTTACATGACGACAGAATCGATAGAAACGTAACTAAGTAATGCCGGTAATACAGGCGATGTTCCAATCTTCAGAATACTTGGACGAAAAAAAAATGGAAATGATAAGATACATATCCAGAAAGATCTAAAACGTAAATGAAAACGCAAGTTCTACTCGTACTTTTTGCAGAAAGGAATATCATGCATGAGCACGCACGGAATATTTCTATCTCTTCCTTTTTAAATTTATTACGTGAACTATGATAGATAACATATACGAAGTACCGTCCCTTACTCGCGTGGAAGTAAATAAAAGACTGCAGCTACGATGTACTGTACGTACGAGATGCAGACGATCGAGTATGTATTAATAAAATACATATTCGGGTATACTCTCTTTCTCTTTCTTTCTATATGTATATATATATATATATATATATATATATATATATATATATATATATATATTAGAAAAATTATCAAGTGTTTGACGTGTATTTAACATTCACGTATACATACTGACTCGAGGAGAATGACCCACATTCATGAAGCCGTAAAAATCACTGTAGTAGGCGATGCATATCCAAATAAAACTGAAGTCAACGCAAAGGATAACGAAAGAAATTAACGAAAGCGGCATTCGTGCATTCGTCTCATTACACTTAGTTGATATAGTGGAATACCTTCAAAAATCTTATCAATACCATTTAGATCTGTGCCATCGTCAAGCGTCATAGTGCTCACTTCAACATTTTGCTGGTCTTGCTCTTGGTAGGCGGAATCTCGGAAAGAACTGCACGACGACAGCAGACTGTCACAGAGAACACGCAGGTCTTTATTATGTACTTTCAAGTAACGAACATTGTTCGAGATAAAAAATAGCGTACCTTGTTCGTTTAGGAGGTGCCGGCGCTTGTTTTCCCTTCTTGTTGGTGGATCTTCGCATTTGGACCATATTGCTGTTACTCCTACTTGATAAACCACCCATGAACGTGCTCAATTTGGTTACCGAACTGGCTCCTTCTGAAGTATGTTTCGTTCGTTAGAAAATATAACTCTATTATATAAATTATTTGTGTATTGTAAGATATTGTGTATAGAAGATAGATAATAAAATTGTGCAGTTGTATATTTATGCAAAAATTATCAATTGTCGATATAAAATACTAAAGTGGTGACATGATATATTACCTTGCGTTATGCCAGAAGAAGACAATTGCTCGGACACAAGAACAAGACCGTGTATATTTCCTGTGCTTCCAGTCTGTGATTTCTTATATGAAAGTAATGGCATCTCTCCCCCACCTTGGAGCTGCTTCTCTACTTCTGTAATAAGTAAGCCGGGAACAATAAAATCGCGACTTATTATGGAAAATGAGCAGTAGTCTAGATTGGAAATTCGACTTACCTTCGGTGATACTCGATTCTTGAAACATATTTTCTAACGAATGATGTATTTCCTTGAAAGTTGGCCGATCCGCCGCTGACCATTGCCAGCACTGACGCATTAGTTCGTAGACCTTTGGCGGGCAACCGGGAGGGCAATCCATTCGATAGCCCTTCTCTAGCATGTGATAAACGTCAGTCAGGTCGACACCGGGATACGGAGACATGCCGTAGGTAGCGATTTCCCATAATAGAATACCAAATGCCCAAACATCAGACTACAAAGATCACCAATTAGTGCTCATAAAACTCCGTGCACCATAACAATCCTAGTTTGTCTATAATGTTGTCATACCTTTGTAGAAAATTTATTGTACGCTAAACCCTCTGGCGCGGTCCATTTGATGGGGAATTTTGCACCAGCATGAGCTGTATACGTGTCGTCTCTCATGAGACGAGCTAGACCGAAATCCGCGACCTTGACGAGATGATTTTCGCCAACTAGGCAGTTCCTGGCGGCCAAGTCGCGATGAATAAAGTTCCTACTCTCTAAGTAATTCATGCCGCTCGCAATCTGCGTAGCCATATGCATCAGCACCACGGCGTTGATTTGGTGTTTACTCTCGTTTCGCAAATAATCCAACAAGTTACCCTTGCTCATAAACTCCGTGATAATATAGAACGGCGGCTCGCGCGTACACACTCCCAGCAATTGCACTAGGTTTCTATGTTTCATCTCCTTCATTATAGCCGCTTCTTCCAGGAAATCCTTCAGAGCCATCGTGTCCTCCTTAAGCGTTTTAACCGCCACGGTCATGTTGTATCTCTTCCAGACCGCTTCGTACACATCGCCATATTGTCCGCCTCCTAACTTATGCCTCATTACTATGTCTGTTCTATTGATTTCCCATTCGTCCGGTTCGGGACTCAATGGGAAGACGGTAGGCTTATTGTGCTTTGGCGCGGGGTACAATAGTTGCGTGATAAGGCCGTCGGCAAGCATTGAATGGTGATGCACCAGTTCAGCCAGCGTGTTGAACTTGCTCTCCGTCGTTACAAACATCTTGCCCTCGCTGTCCTCATTGATCCTGTAGTGATATACGCGACCCTCGTATCTTAGCGAGATGCTGCGCTGACCAGGACTGCTCTCCGACTCCCGCACGAGAAAACTGCCGTTTATCCCCGAACTCAGAAGATACTCGGCAGCGTTCCTAGATATTCTCCCGTGATACCAAGAGTGTTTCTCTAGGGAGTTCACGGGAGTCACGTAATTCGACGGTACCCATCCCACCTGTCCAGTGCTCGAGTGGGCCTCGCACCATTCGCCGCTTTTATTGTAGCTTAGGATACGTACTTGCTCGCCTGTATAGAGATATTAAGGGAATGCTGGATACCGACATAATGCAGTTTTGTAGTTTGCATTGTTCTTCTATTTGATTGCATAGTATTGCAAATATTTTTACAAAGGGAAAATACAAATGTTAATGCATTAAATATTGTGCAGTCATCTCAAACTTGCCCGCTCTACCTTCCCGAATCATTTCATCAGTCTCATTAGAGTATAGTGCAATATATCCAAGAGGAAGCACAAAACACTGTTCTTTTTAGCTGAACTAAGATTACACCGGAACTTTGTTCCTCTTTCCTTCAATTCCTTATTACATATTTGTTTAAAGACAAAAAGTACAGTCTATTTCAGCTAAAAAGAACAGACCTACAAACTTCTCCCAAATTCTGCACGACTGCAGGGTTAAGATATTAAATATTGTGTATAAAAACAAAAATGAATTTTATAACTAAGTAAATTTTTTTTTAATTTTGATATCTGGTTCTTTCCATGAAATAACATTTGTACTTTCATTTTGTAAATATATTTACATTTATTACATTTATTTGAAATTAAATAGAAAAACAGTGCAAACTATGAAATTATATTATATTGATATCTAAGCAATCTCATTACTCTTGAGTAATATTGAAACATATCAGCATAGATAATATCTATTAATTTTACAGAAAATAAATTAATACCTTTCTTCAGACTCAGTTGATTCTCCCCACCAGCTTGAAAATCATACAAGGCAACAAATAATTGAGGGTCATCTTCCTCCTGGGCCAGTAGATTTTCTTTGCTAGTCCATCTGTGCGAAAATAATAAAATATTATTTCTAGAAACAAGTTTAGAATCAAAGAGTACAATTTATAATTAATATTAATAAATATATAATTATTACATTAAATATTCTACTATCTGTTTTATTACAATGACATAAAAAATATTTACAAATTATAAATATAATGAGTCATAAAATGAAGCAAAAAAAGGTATAATCTAAATAACTATATGTCATCTTTAATGCTGTATTTTAAGAACTACATTTATATGAAGTCTTTACTGAAGTTACTAGAGTATGTGAAATAGTAATTATGTAAGCATGACTGAACTCACCTATTTGCTGCTTCAAGAAGTCCAGTAGCAGACACACTAGTATGTTGTTGAACATTCGCTTGCTGTGAAATTGATTGAACACTAGAGCCACTTGGAGGATCACCTTCAGGCAATGCTGGAATGTGTGGTAGCGGTCTACTTTGCAAGAGTGCCTCTGCAAAAGAAAGTGCAAAACACAATCTTCTTTAAAGTTCTCAATAAACATTAAAATGAAACTCTGACACTGACATTTATATTTTGTCAAAAAACAATTATATGCTTGTTTAATCATATTCAGCATATAAGAATCGTATAGTTGTGTCTAAATTGTTTCATGTACTTCATAATAGCAATTAACCTAATATTCTTAAAAGAAATTATCAATTCTCAGACTAAGAATGCAAGAAACTTTCCTTAAGCATAATATGTGGAAGAAACACAAGCCTTTTCTTGTGACACAAAAACATAAATTACTCAAAAACTCATATAATTACATAATCCTTATCTAACCACTAATATCTATATTAGTGTAATTAACATCAACATAAACATAACTTTAAATTTAATATTATACACTATAAACTCTAGGGAAACTGAAAATAAATCTTGCTCAAATGCTATCTTTTCCTTATCGATACAGTGTTATTCTAACACTTTAATATCATCATATATCAAGTGAGAAGCACAGTCATCTCAAACTTGCTCACTCCACTTTGAGCTCCCAAGTCATTTCATCAGTCTCATTAGAGTACAGTGCAATATATCTAAAAGGAAGCGCAAAACACTGTTCTTTTTAGCTGAACTTTTAAGACTGCACCAGAACTTCGTTCCTTTTTCCTTCAATTCCTTATTACATACTTGTCCAAAAGAAAAAAGTACAGCCTATTTAAGCTAAAAAAACAGACCTATAAACTTCTCCTAAATTCTGCACGACTGCAGGGTGCAACAACACGACAGTGGAACTGATTGTTGAACAGAGGATAGTGATAGCTGATAAAGTGTTTGTTCTCACCACTGTGCTCGGTGAATATGTTAGAGCCTACGATGCGCGATTCCTTGAGGTTCCTGGGCTGCTTGCGCGTCTGCCGCACGGTCGACCCGGCGGGGATCACCCTGTCCTTGGTCTGCTGTGCACCCATGGCTGTCCGACGATTATACCATGCCCTCGTGTGTTCCGTCTCCGGCCCGGCGGCGAGTTGCGTTACCCAGGCCTGTCCGCAGACCACCCTTGCGCACTCCTCACTTCCGGCGATCGGGCACCGGCGAGCCCAACATCATCATTATCATTATCGTCATCGTCGTCGTCGACGTCGTCGCCCCCGTCGTCGTCGTCGTCACTGTCGTCGTCGTCGTTCGTGTTCCGTTGATTCGCGCGCGTGACACCGTGCCAGTCGTCGCAGGTGCGTTCGCTCCCTCTCTTCGAGGCGCAAATCGACGTTGCGGTCGCGCGGTAGGCCTATTCACATTTTTACATGTCAATTACCGCTCGCTCGCGCTGCCTTCGCCATATTTGACAGCTTTTGACGTCGATTATTTAGTTTGTCGATGCATTACTGTGCGGCAGCACGGCCTGGGCCGATTTCTATGCTTCCGCCGCCGTTTCTACGGGCCAGCCGGGTCGTAGCACGACTCAACGATGAGTCAATCGTGCCGCTTCTTTTCAAGTAGTATAACCAAAGAGAAGCTAGTTCCGAGTTAGACTGAGTTCCCAATGAGCGCGTCACGCGTCGCGTCGCTGCCTGTGTCACGAATTAACCAATCAAATCGTTTCATTGGAACAAGTGCATTGTGCGTCGTGCGCGCGTCATCCCAATTAGAGGATTTGATTGGTTAACTCGTGACGCAGCAGACGACGCGACGCGTGACGCGCTCAGTGGAAACTCAGCCTTAGGGTGCGTTTCCACTTAGCGCATTACGCGTGCGTCGTCCTTCGCGGATCAATCAAATCGCCCCATTTTATTGCCTAACTTTACAACAAATAAAATGGGACAATTTGATTGGTCCGCGAAGGACGACGCGACGCGTGACGCGCTAAATGGGAACGCACCCGTAGGATCATTCGCTGGGGTGCGATCAGATTCCCTACTCGGGTGCACTCTGTTACTAGAAACACTATAGTATATGTTACTTATATATACCATAACACTTCCAGTATTAGAGTGCGGGAGTGGTGCACTTGGACACGGTGCATTTGGATACAGCCAATCACAGCACCGTGTGATTAGAGACATTTGTAGGGTCCCTTGGAACAGCGACTTGTGATTGGACTGTGTCCAATTGCCCCGTGTCCAACTGATATACACCCTTAGAGTGCACCTGGGTAGGGAATCTGAACGCAGCCCTAAATGGCAACATAAGCAGTAATCTGTTCTTTTCAGCTGCACTGGCTGCACTGCTGAACTGATGTATTAAGTTAAAGTGAGATAAGTATACTTCCGGTTTGGACCCAAACATGGCGAATCTAGTATCTACAAGCGACAGTGTCAAAGATGTCAATTTTAACTTACAGCAAGTAGCAGCGTGTGGAGGGGATACGCACACAAGCGAACAAGCTTCGGCAGCCGAAGAATCGAGCGTACACGTACAATGTCGCTTACTTGGTGCGTATCCCCTCCACATGCTGCTGCTTGCTGTAAGTAAGCTAAAAGTGGCATCCTTGGACGGTGTCCGATCGGTTACACGACATTTTCCCGAAAATTAGATGGAAAAATGTTGGTACCAACAAAAATCGCTAAGTAACACAATTTTAATTTCTACGGATTAGTGACAGTTTGTTATTTGACACATACACACGCATATGTCAAAACGACTCCGTAAAATTTATGGACTTACTACTTCAACAGTATTATTAATCTGCGGAAATTAAAATTGTTGCCTAGGGGTTTTTGTTGATACCACTATTTTCCCACCTAGTTTTCGGGAAAATGTCGTGTAACCGTCCGATCTCTTATTAAAGGATCTGAACTATTACATGAACCATTACAGTCACAGTGCCATTACATGAAGCGCGGAAACGCGGAAGTCAAAATCTTATAGATCCGCTACGCGTTCCGCGTCTGTTTTGATTGCCTTATATTACATGAGGCATATTTTGAGCGGAAAAGCGGTATGGGAAATTATAAAATATTAATTTTTAACGGTATTTATTAATTAAAATGCTTGTATTCAACAGATAAGCTGAAAAGATAAACATATTAGTAAAAATTGCAAATTAAGTTAATACAATTTTAAAAAATGAATACAGATGTTTATTTGTCACCAAACCATTCCGCTTTTTCGTGCAAATTGTGCTCCATGTAATATAAAGCTCGTATCAGATTATGGATTAAGGTTGAGATTGAATTGAAAATTGGCCAATCAGAGCAAAGTTCACCAAACTTGAGCTTAGTAAATTTTGCTCTGATTGGCTAAATTTCAATTCAATCTCAATCCTAATCTATAGTCTGATACGGGCTTAAGGAGAAATAAAGTCGCGGAATAAGCGGAAAAATCCATTGTCACAAGTTGTCACAAGTTATCACAAGTTGTTCAACTTAACCGCTACATTAATGCATATCAACGGCGACGCATTTAATCAATACAATACGTTTTGTTGATGAATATTATACCAGTTTAATATACCGTTCTTTATATATATCGTCGATATTAAGATTATCTAATAGAAAGTTACTATTTAATACGCGTATCAAGTGCACGATGTAAACCAAGCCATTGCGACGCCAATGCAAAATCATATATATATATATATATATATATATATATATATATATATATATAATAACAATCTGTTCTGCATTAGCGTCGCAATGTCCAAATCCGTACATGTTTATACCAGCCAATCAGCTGGTCACATGACCATATTATAGGGATGGGTAAAAAAAATCGATGTTTAGAAAACATCAATGACTTTGTTTACACGGCAGCTTAAAACCGGTTTAACAACAACTGTAGTTATAACTTCTGAAAATGTATGCTCGTTTACACGGAACAACTTTAACTAATCTTCGCTATACTTACGAATGTTATAACTTCTGAGTGAAATAAATAAAAAATCGAAGAATGTATCGACAATATTGAGAATATAATATATGTAGTATAACCTTATAGCGTGTTCGACTGGCCCTGGGTTAATCGTTCCAAGAGCGATTAATGACGTCATAAGTCTCTACTAGCCAATCATAAAGTTTATAAGTACTTGTTTGACCAATAAACGTAGACTGAATAACCCAGAATGTGTTAACCCAGAGGCAGTCAAACATGCTATTAAGGGACGTCTACATTGGAAGTAAATAGCAAGAAGTAGGAAGTAAGAGTAAGAAATTGACCAACCACAGTCGAATGTGAGAAGAATAATCAACTATGATTGGTCAATTTCTTATTCTTACTTCCTACTTCTTACTGCTTACTTCCAATGTAGACGTCTCTTTAGTGTAATGGCGTTGGGGCAAAATTCTTAATAAAGCCTAGAGCCATTTATTGAAACTGAAACTGAAACTGAATGTAGTATAATCTACATGTTTTCATTACTATCATTAAATTTAGAGATAGTTAAGTTGGCAATGCAGGAATTTTAATATCTTTACCGTTTACACGTTTCTTTAAAACCTATGGTACGGTCCAGTAAGCGCTACAAATGCATTGTAATGTTTTTACTTCTTTCTCTTTCTTCATTCGAATACTAGGCTGGTATTCATAGTCGGATTTTATTTTTAAGGCTGGCTTAAGTTCATCTTTAAATACTCCGTAGCCAATGAAATGATCCGTTCATCATCTGAAGATAAACTTAAGACGGTCTTAAATATAAGATTTGACTATGAATACCGACCCTAGAAATAGAATAAGAAAGAGAGACGCTGCGCAGCATTTGTAGCGGTTACTGGACCGCACCCTAGAAGTTCTCCAGGTATAACCAAATAAGAAGTGTACGAATTTTAATAATGCAATCAAACGACAAAATTATCGACTGCTGTGTTTGTTTGCTACTAAAAAGCTAAAAAAATTAAGTATTACGTCTATTTTTCAAAGAAGTATATATTTTTTAAAAGTATTCATCTCCCCTCCCCAAGACAAGTTCAACGATATAACATTAGGCGAGTTTTTTAATTCACCGATGGATACAGCGAAACGTTGCATTTGCGCATCATGCGATGGATCCATAAATGAATTAAAAAACTCGACCATTGTTGCGCGAAATTTACATTGGAGAAAAAGAATTTGATTGCCCCGAAGTATTGAAAAATTATTTATTTTTTATGATTTTATACTAAGGAAAAATTACGTAACTGATAAGTAAAATTGAGTTGCGAAAAAATTCATGACTGATACCCAGAGGTTGCATTTCAAAACTCCGTCTTTTTGAGGAAAATTTTACTGAAAATCTAGTTTACGTTACATGTATCACGTATCTTCAGTAAAATTTTTCTCAAAAAGGATGTTGCAAAATGTAAGTAAAATAGATTTTCAACGAAAAAGCGCCACACATTGTTCGACCGGATGTAATATATCTAGAGCTTTGCCCGTGTGACGCCATGATGTTGTGGTGTCACGTGATCGTCACGGGCAGCAGCAGCAGCACCAGCAGCGGACAGGCAGGCAGGCAGGGTGAATGCGCCGGGTCAAGTCCGTCGCGCGAGGTGAATCAGTTGAAAAATTCACGCGTACTAATTACCACGGCGAGCCGAGCTGATTCGCAGAGATGGATCCGCAAAAACTCACGGAGTTGTTACGGGCAACGATCGACCCCGCGCAGCAGAAACAGGCGGAGGAGCAGCTCAATCAGGTATGCAGGCGAAAACCGCGTGCGTGCATGCAAGCAAACGAGCGAGCGAGCGAGCGAGCGAGCGAACGACCGAGAGGAAACGTGCTCGATTCGGGGGCGGGGGAAGGACGGCTTACCGAGATCTTAGGAAACATGTGGCCGCGCTTTATACCGGACATCGTGGCTTCTCTTCGGAGAAGTTCTGGCCGTTGGGACTGCTACGTCGGTGAACATCGTCCTCCTCGAGCGGGCCTCGTTTCGAGAGACATGGTCGCTTTGACGTTCTGGTCACAATGTGCGCTCACGTCAGTAGGATGCTTGAAGATATCGCGAATGATATTACGTGGGAACGGCGATTATTTGCCGTGAATTTGGGGAGGTGACGTTGCGGCGCTTCGTCATTTGTGCTCGCTAACCTCTCTTCTCGGGCGCGACATTCGCATGCGGAGAATGCTGTCAAGAGGAGATGGCTCGACCCGGGTGGACACGCCGTCCGGTCGCGGTGGCCGTGCACGCGTTCTCGCGTGCGGAACGTATTCGTAGCGTCGCGTGCCGATATACCGTGTTATTGAGCGAAATTAATATTCCAAAGGGCAATCCTGCAATCTTTCCATCCATATATCACTATCGTGGTATTTTTGCATATTTCGCGCGTATATATATGTATATATATATATATATATATATATATATGTATAAATACATATGTATATGTATGTATGTATATGTGCACACATACATATATGTATGTACGTGTGCACACTGTATTATCTGCTATGCATATATTTTATGTGCTTTCTAATTTGTCATGACCCTGTGTAGGATGTTGTAACACCAGGCAATGATAAATGATAATGTAATAAATGTGATACTTCTAATGAAATAGTAATGGTGCTGTACATATGCTTTCAGATTCACAAGATCATTGGATTTGCTCCAATTCTCCTGCAGACAGTAATGTCAAACAATGTTGATATGCCAGTGCGGCAAGCTGGTAAATATATCCGTTTGTGATTTCCCAATATCTTGTAATTTTGAAGAATGAAATGCAGATTAAATAGAAATTTCTGTTTTGTGCTTCTGTAGGTGTTATATATCTGAAAAATTTAATCACTTCCAATTGGGCTGACAGAGACGTGGACAATGGACCTGTAGAATTTTTTATTCATGAACAAGATCGTGCAATGATACGCGATGCAATAGTGGATGCTGTGGTACTTGCACCAGAATTAATTAGGCAAGTTGTGTTCTGACCTGTTGTCTCTAGTGGAGTATATTTTATAATTGTTACAAATGGCTATAGTTGTGTGCAAGAATAATTAAAAATAATATATATTTGGCTATATAATTAAAAATAATATAATTTTCTGTAGTTGTCCAAAAGCATACACAAAGTATGTTTCAAGAAAAATGAAAATTTTATACATGATTTAAAAAATATAGATACTGGGGTTCTTTGTAATCGCTCAAGAAATCAAGCATATACAATTTTCTTTTCTTTAAGAGTATTGACAAGTTTAATTTTTAGAAAAAATTGGTAGAAAAGATGTAACTAGTAAAAAATAGAGCAACTAAAAAATAAAAACTTTTTTAATTAATGTTAGATGCCCATAAGACCTAGATTTTTTTGTTTTATGTAGAAAGATTACCTATTATTAGATAGACTACCTATTGATGATTCAAAAACTGTAATTTTGTAAGTTTATCATTCTTGCATAACTATGGCCAATTGTCTTGTGAATATCAAGTTAATATATAAATAAATACATAAGTTACAATTGCAGGCTTTTTTTAACTCCTTGATAAACTAATTAACTATTAAATTATATGTTTGTCCTTTGTCCAATTTGAAGGCAAAACGAAGAGACTTAACTGTTAGTTATGACTTAACTGTTAGTTAGCTCACTAAGAAATTGGAGAAATCGGCTATATCTTATAAATATCGTGTCAATTGTAATTGCTACTTGTTTAGAGTACAACTAGCTGTATGCATCAGTAATATGGTTAAGCACGACTTTCCTGGGAGGTGGACGACAATAGTGGACAAAATTACAATATATCTTCAAAATACAGACATGGCGACTTTGCCTGGTGTTCTCCTCGCGCTGCATCAGCTTGTGAAAAATTTCGAGTAAGTAAACTCGATCGTGCACTCTTCTCGACGCTTTATCGCGTGGGAAACGATCTACCACACTTCTGTTCTGCCTTTTCAGGTACAAGAAGGCAGAAGAGAGAGGACCATTGAACGAAGCAATGAACTTATTATTCCCTATGATATACCAACTGATGTTAACCTTATTATCAGATTCATCTGAGCGTTCGGTGCTACTTCAGAAACAGATATTGAAAATTTTTTTCGCACTCACGCAGGTATGAGAAAACCATAAATTGGCCGTTCGACTACAAAAGAAAAATAAGATTAAGAGGTTTTTGAGGCTCATTAATATGTATCTTTGATGCAGTATACTCTTCCGCTCGATCTTATCTCAAGAGATGTGTTTTCACAATGGATGGATGTGGTGAGACAAGTGGCTGACAGACCAGTACCACCAGAGACCAACAACCCAGACTTGGATGAAGATGAACGTGCGGAACTCCCTTGGTGGAAATGTAAAAAATGGGCCTTGCACATTTTGCATAGGATGTTTGAAAGGTGATGAAATCCATACTTAAAATTAAACCGAGAACTCGGAGATAAATGAAGGAGATATCCAAATACTGAACTATTAAAATTGCAGATATGGTAGTCCAGGGAGCGTGACCAAAGAATACAAAGAATTTTCCGAATGGTATTTACAGACTTTCAGCGCAGGTATTTTAGAAGTTCTTCTGAAGATACTGGATCAGTATCGTAGGAAAATCTATGTTTCTCCTAGAGTAGTACAGCAGTCTATCAATTACATCAATCAAGGGTAAGAGAGTCCGCGGACTAACAATCGGACGATCACATCTCACTGGAAAGTTAATCTGTCGTTTCGGAATTACAGTGTAAGTCACGCGTATTCGTGGAAGTTTTTGAAGCCGCACATGTTTGAGATCATACGCGACGTTATATTCCCGATCCTTTCGTACTCCGCGGCCGATGAAGAGCTGTGGAATACTGACCCTTATGAGTACATCAGAGTGAAATTTGGTACAGTTGAATTAATGGCATGTTGATCTCAGTATCATAGACATAGTGTGTTTATTATATCGCTTCTAGATATCTTCGAAGACTTTGTGTCACCCGTGACAGCGGCGCAGACTTTATTGCACTCAGCGTGTAGAAAACGGAAAGATATGCTGCAAAAAACAATGCAATTTTGTTTGGAAGTTTTAACTAGTCCAAACGCTGACCCAAGACAAAAGGACGGTGCGTTGCACATGGTGAGTTTCTGCATGAGAAAAGGAAATCTTGACTGCACATTGGTGTACACTTGTGATCGCTCCATATATTTTGTATCGAATATAATGAATGTAATATATGAGATCGTATCTTATTCAGGTTGGCAGTTTGGCTGATGTCTTGCTGAAGAAGAAGGTTTATAGGGAACAAATGGACAAAATGTTATTGCAATACGTATTTCCCGAATTCAGCAGTCCCCATGGCCATATGCGAGCGAGAGTAATTAAAACGATACATATAAAACTGTTATTACATAATACAAACGTGCATTCGGCGCAATTGGCAATCGTTGATTACTTTTTCAGGCATGTTGGGTGCTGCATTACTTCTCAGAGATTAAGTTCAAGCAGGAACAAATCTTAGTAGAAGCAATCAGATTAACTACAAACGCTCTCTTGACGGATCAAGATTTACCTGTTAAAGTTGAAGCGGCGATAGCACTTCAGATGATGCTTTCGGCACAAACGAAAGCTCAGAAGTATATCGAACCTTTAATTAAACAGATAACGCTTGAGTTGCTAAATATCATACGAGAAACTGAGAACGATGATTTGACTAGTGTTATGCAAAAAATTGTCTGTACATATACAGAACAGCTTATGCCAATTGCCGTAGAAATCTGTCAACATTTGGTAAGAAGTCTGTTGTAATCGAACAACATAGGCTAATACGAATGAGGCGACAAGCCATTATACTATGCGTTTCCTTTTAGGCTGCTACGTTTAGCCAAGTGCTGGAGACAGACGAAGGTAGCGACGAGAAAGCGATAACAGCAATGGGTCTTTTGAACACAATAGAGACACTGTTAACAGTAATGGAAGATCAACCTCAAATAATGGGACAGCTGGAACCGATTGTTCTTCAAGTGGTTGCACACATTTTCGGCCAAAGTGTAATGGGTATGCTTCTTTCATATTCAAATCTTTGTTAACGTACAATTGCCTGTAACGATAACATTGGGAGATTGATTTTTCCTTCTCATTTAGAATTTTACGAAGAAGCTCTTTCATTGGTGTATGACCTAACTAGTAAAAAGATATCCTTAGACATGTGGAAGATACTCGAGCTCATGTATCAACTCTTTCAAAAAGATGGCTTTGATTATTTCACTGACATGATGCCCGCGTTGCATAACTATATCACTGTCGACACTCCAGCATTTTTGTCGAACGAAAATTACATATTAGCTATGTTTAATATGTGCAAAGCTGTAAGTATTTGTTTGGAGGTTTACATTGTTATCTTACTGTGGTGTCAATGAATTTTTCCATATGCAGGTCTTGACTGGTGATTCCGGTGAAGATCCCGAATGTCACGCTGCCAAATTATTAGAGGTTATAATATTGCAATGCAAAGGACACATAGATCAGGTAAAATGTTACATTCGAATAAATAATATGCGTGAAAGTTCCATGTGAATTAGCGTATGTGTTTATCTATGAAACAATACGAATAAATAAATATACTTTTTATAATTGTATGACTTATTAATATATTATTATTTCAGTGTATACCATCGCTCGTACAATTAGTCTTAGAACGTTTAATGCGCGAAGTTAAAACGTCAGAACTGAGGACGATGTGTCTTCAAGTCGTGATAGCAGCTTTGTATTACAATCCTGCCCTTTGTTTAGAAACAATGGATAGATTGCAAGCAAATTTTGCTCAATCAACGGAGCCGCTCGCTTCGCGTTTTATTAAGCAATGGATAAACGACACTGATTGTTTCCTGGGGTATGTATCTTTATAGCTTAAGGTATATTTTTGAAGATGGTCTCAACGAGAGAGAAAAAGAAGAGGATCATAAGATAGTACTGTTTGTATAATATGTATGATATAAAAGTACTGCTATAAAATGATATACGATAGTACTGTGTATAAAATATAAAAGTAATATTAAAAAGGAAAATATCTCTATGATATGAAGTAATATTTGATTTCTTTTCGCAGATTGCACGATAGAAAATTATGCGTTCTTGGATTGTGTACGTTAATCATAATGGGTCCAGCAAGACCGATTGCTGTCAATGAATGCGCCACGCAAATTATTCCGTCTTTAATACTCCTGTTTGACGGACTTAAAAGAGCGTATGCCGCTAAAGTTTCAGATGGGGACGATGAGGAAAATGAGGATGAAGAGAGCGATATCGACGAAGGTGAGTACGTCTCGCGTGTGATCGTCGATACATAACGCGAAAAGATCGATTTGACAATTTTCAGACGTCTTGTCATCTGATGAGGATGAGTTGGATGACGTTAATCAGGAGTATCTCGAAAAATTGCAAGACAAGATAAAGAGATCGTCCGCGCAGCATGGTTTTAACGTTAACGCGACCATCCAAGACGGTCACGGTGATCACAGATCTGACGTTGACGACGATGACGATTCGGACTTTGATGGTAACGAAGAGACTGCTCTGGAGAGCTATGTAACACCCCTAGATTCTGACGAGTCCAATCAAGATGAATATGTTGTTTTCAAGGAAGTTATACAATGTAAGTGTCGACAACAATGATATTGTATAAACTTGTACAATCTTAAGATGTACATGTTAATTTATGTTTGATTCTATATAATATCTCTATTTTTTTTTAACTAGCTATTGAGAAAACTGATGTCGCTTGGTACAGGGCTTTAACAAGTCTTCTCACTCCTGAGCAAGAGAAAGCTTTACAAGAAATTATCCTGTTTGCGGACCAACGCAAAGCAGCTTTGGAAAGCAAAAGGATCGAACAGAGCGGAGGTAAGTTCCGTTTCCGAGAGAATTTTCGTCGGCTACTTAAATCCACAAATATATCCTACAAAAATATCACATGTATATTTTTATCTGCAAAGATGCCTACATTTCTCATGTTTCAGGTTATGCCTTTCACTCACAGACTGTGCCCACTTCGTTTAACTTTGGCGGAACGCCTTTAAGCCGATAAGGACTTAAAATCATTACAATTTTAGATTAAGTAAGTAAACAAATTACACGGAATTTGGATCAGACGTTTGTAGCACGCGACCATTTCATGACCACTCCGAAGACACTACGCATTTCCCGTTTACTATTTTTGTGTAAACTTCTTGTACATTACAATTACTAAGGCAATCCAGCAGAAACATTGCTTTAACACGAGGACGCTAACACTTCATCTCCATGAGATCAGTCTTGTGCATGCCGTTGTTTCATTAGTCGAGACAGCAGGTTTGCTTTTTAGCTGTCATGTGAAAATGTATATTCTCTTTTATACACTTATACTATAAATACGACCCGATTTGACTTGATTGACATGATGATTAATCGTCTAGCAAGCTATATCACGTTTTCTTGACAATTCGAATTTATTGTATTTAATTTCTAGAATTCTGAGTTAAGAAAATTCTAGCATGGCTTGCTAGATATGTACTCTCGAGATAAAACTGTACATTTGATAATATCGTATCATGTTTCGTCCAGAAAAAATTTTTAGCTAAACAAAATCGATTAGTTTGTAACAATAGAGAGGGAGAGTATCTGTTACAATAAAAAATTATGTTAAAATTGTTAGTATAAATATATTAAGAGAAAACTTTTGAGTATGTAAACTATGTTATTTGATATTACTAATAATTAATAATCGAGTAAATATGCCATGCTGTACACGGACTCTACTGCAAATTGTTATTCTGCAGTAAAGAAAACGGTATAAGTTGTCAAAGAAACAACTGTGTTGCCTATCAGCAAAGTGGATAGTTAGATAAGAGTAATATAGATTTTTAAATAAACACTGTTTTTTTTTCAAGTCCTTGTTTAAGCGTATATTGTATCATATGGCCAAACATTTTGCAGCTATCAATCACTTTACATAAATCCCAGCACAGCTTACTTTATTTTGGAAAATAAGTTCTACCGTTACACTATCCGACGTGCCCTGAAAGATGGAGCTGCATAGACCGAACACGTTAGATAGCTCACTGTGACGGTAAAGTGTCTTCGTAATTGTAGATTTTTCGCGGAACAATTTCTCATAATGTTTTAATAAAGAACATCAACGAAAATGTGCGATAAATTTATACATATATGCATAAGCGTAGCTCTTTCTTTCACGTGGTGTCGTAACTACATAGGACGGACACGAAGCAGAAATAAATAAACTATAAATATCAGAGCCCAAAATGATAAAGGCGTACAAAGAAGAGGTGTTCTGTGCTGTGGTTAGTGAAATGATTACTGCACAAGTGCTTTTTATATCAGAATGCAAAGAATAATGCATGCGTCAATTACGTGTTGCTTCAGAGTACAACTCTCGTGTGGTCTACATTTAAGTCCAACAGATCTTATATCCGCAAGAAAGCATCTCCGAAGTTATTATGGATAGTGTGAACCTACCTTACATTTTGTCAACGCCCCCGTTTGACCATAATTACATTTGCTTGTGTGATTTCACACAATCACAAATTCCTCTATTATTTATTGAATACGATATCTCTCTCTGGTTTTTTCGATATAAAACTGCAAGAAACCTGCAACCACGCTACCCACTATTGAAAATTAGTACATTAATACTTAGGACAGACATTTTTAGTACATACACGACATAGAAATTATTTTTCTACTTACATTCGTTAGCACTAATTTGGAAAACTCGCACACGTTAATTAATGTCGTTCGAATAAACAGATTGTATGTATTGACCATACGTTTTTGCCGTAAGTTTTTTTTTCACAATACCCTGTTCTCAGATCGCCTTTACTTGGAATAACATATATCGATTTCTTGCAGTGTTTATCAGAAGTCTATGTAAAGCGTAAATTATTTTTTTATAGTACCGTGCTATTTTATAAACAACGCGTCGACGATAAGAAGATACCGTTGCTCTCCGCATTATGTGATCTGAAAAACCCGCGACCCATTACTTGACATGGCAAAAGTCTTTGTGCACGTAATAAGAACAAAAAAAAAGTTAATTGATTGAGTAAAACTTCAAAGTATTTCAAAAAAGTGCCTTGAGACGTTAACGCAGACGGGACCTAAATTAAAGAATACAGCGGAGTAAGCTGTAGGTCGGAGTGAGGCCAGGACACTTCTCTATAGTTATAAGTTCTATAAGTACTGTATTAAAATATAATAAATTAACAATAACTAATAGAGAAAAGACGAAAGCTGTTCCTTTGCTCTTTATAGCATACGACGAGCTATACTTCTTTGTAATGGATGTTTACTACACATTCGGTAGTTTTTATATATATATGATAAATTATATGAATAATCGTAGCGCCTGCGCGGTAAGTCTTACGACAAAAAATCTCATATATATAATTAAGTCTTGATATTGTATAAACTGATAAGAGGTAAGATATATATATATATATATATATATATATATATATATATATGTATGTATATATGACTATATTGGTGCTTTAATATATACACGAATAGAAACTTCATTAATTAAACCGATAATATAGTCTCTATTGTATCTATCATTTATTTATTTATCCAAGACCTTTATTTTTCTGGAGTTTACAATATGTGTTTATAGATTAGCATTTAGAGTTTACACAGCTGTCTAATTAAATATGTTGTTCGGTAAACAACAAAATATACGCGCAATTGTTAGAAATTTGGAATTCACAATCGTAAGCAGTTAATTTGTGAAGTTCTCATTTGTTCTTATATATGTGTATATACACACACACACATACACACACACACACACACACACACACACACAAAGTTATTTCCGCTGGCACGATTATTTACTATTGTGAACTCCAAAATAAGTATAGATCCATTCGAAGAACATGTGACATTGATACTGACGTCTAATATTCTGATTCGTACATCAAGCAAATAGGAGAACAAAGAATTGGTGGCACATTTCAACACACTTCGTTATAGGTATTTCTGTGATTCCTGCATATATCAATTTTTCTAAACTACATCGAGACATGCTCAATTATTTTACACTGACTGTACAAGCGTAATGTTCAAAATATACTTTTCAACGTTTCTAATAGTGGCTACGAAATACAATGATAAACTAAATTTTGTAGCATAAAGTCCCACGATTGTATTGTAATCTCACGACTGTTAGCGACTGCTGTAACGTTTGTACTTGTACATAGTGTGAAGCGAACCAATCTCCTCTCTTAGTGAAATAAATTCAAATTTGTTTCGTAAAAACTGATCATCGTTCTTATATACATTATTCGTAGATTAGAGTGACCTGCTTCGGCAACTACTCTGGTCGGGTGTAAAGTACGATGTGTTTATAAAAAAAACAAAATATCTTATATAGTTCCATAACAGCCTTATATTCCATTCTCAGTCAATACATAAGTTACTTGTACACATGATTAAATGAGGAGCAAAATTTTGATAGATGCTGCGGTGAAAAGCTACAATGGCAATGGGAGAGTTACGTGTGTATATGTGTATATATATATATATATATATAATATATATATATATATATATGTGTGTGTGTGTGTGTGCGTGTGTATATATATGTATGTATATCCGGAGAAATAAATACTTTATAAATTAACATATCTATAAAGACGCAAAGCCGATTTCAAGGTTCGATATAGCCCAGAATTATATTATGTTTAACACAATTAAGTGTCTTACATCGTAACATCTATCATCTGCCAAATCGTGTCAAACTATAATCCTACGATCCCCTCACAACCGCGCCTCAAATTCGCTAAAACGATATCGCGGCCAGTAGACTTTTTTTTCGTAATTACCGGAAAGAGTGAACGGTGCGCATGATATTGCCAGCAAATTTGTTAATCGAAGTTGTTCGATTAAATAGACATAGGCCTGGCAAGACATAAAGAAAGTAAATACGTTAATGTGGTCACACAAGTGACAACAAGGACACTGCGACAGGGTCCTGCATTTATCCCGTATGTTGGGATCTCTTCACCTACAGTGAGTCCTTGAAGAAGCGTATACAGTATCGACGACGAGGCACTGTATCACTTGAGACACCGTTCGAAATAATACGATCCTACATAACCACCCCGCATAGCTTTCGATACATTTTGCTCAAACGCCCTTCTGTTGTTCTGTAGAACCTCAGCAGCATCTTTATTTAGTGGATCTTCAGGATTTGGTTCCTATAAGCACAATTTGCATACTCATCAATTTAGATATAATGCAGAAGGCTAGGCTATGTTATACCAGATGCTATAATTACACTGAGACATATCAATGTGCTAAAAATAAATTATGCTGTTTCATTCCCAGATATCCTCACTGATATGATAAAGTGTACATAGAGTTTAGAGATCTTTTGTGTCACAAAATACTAAGCCTGTTTTTTTTAGCAAGTTTTTTTGCCTTTAGAGTGAAATAAATATGTAGCCTATTATTTAAGGGAAAAGGAACATAGTTTTAGCGCAACACTAGTTCAACTAAAAAGAACAGGCATATTGATAGAAATATGGTTCTAATAAATATCTACAAAATATCATAAGATATCACAAGTGTTAACATTAATAGCATTAAAAACATACTAAGAAAAGATATTGGAGACCATAGACGATGGAGTTAATTGTGAGTACAGGCTTCCAGTCCTCTCTCAAAATATTCAGGCACACATTACCATCCAAGTCAATGTTAGGGTGATAAACCTGAGTCTCACACTTCACTTTTGGTGGCTCATGTGGATAATTGGGTCCAACTTTGAAACTAAACACGAATCTACCACCCCTGTAAAATCCCTGAAACAGTAATCGATCTATTGAAACATATGTTGTTGTTATTGTTGATAAGACCAACAACTAAATTTAAGTATGAATTTTCGACAGACAGCTAACAAAAGTGACATCGCCTAGGAGTCACATCGATGCCGAGATGCTTAGGCTTACTCACTTCATCTGGACAGATGATCAGTTTAAAGCTGAGCAGATCATCGGGATCCGGGAATTCCGTGCCGCATGTTTTCGGTAGATTGAGTTCGTTTATGTCTGAAAAAATAACGACAGGTCAGAGGAGGTCGCGGCGTGCCTCGGCAGTCCCGTTGGACCGAACCTTTCGTGATTCTCAACTGTGCTGCGGATGCCTTCTTCTGGGTGCCAGCCTTGGGTGACTCTCCATCCTTTTTCGCTTGTTTCAACGAGAATAATTTGATCATAGTTGTGACGGGCGCTGGACGCCGACGCGGGCTACCATACAAGTACCTTGAATCGGGGCCGCGGTCGCGGACGGCATACAAAATTGCGCCTAAAACCTATAATTTTTGACACAACGGGAATCAATCACTTGCTCTGGCACACTCGACACACGCATATACCGCGCACAGCGCTAATATCACGTGGACGGATGGATATGGGCGCACTAATGCCACGGCGTCGCGGTGTCACGGCAGGCGTGAGTTCCTCCAACTACACTTCCTGCACCTTCCTTAAATTGTTCCTTCTTTTCCTTTTTTCATTAAGTTATTAGTTATTTTGTTAATTATTATGTTTAATTGATGATTAATATGAACCAATTCAATTGAAAGTCGTTTAATTCAAAGATCATTCGATCGATTGTCCAGCTGACACATTTATAATAGCTGCTATATAACTTGAAAGGTGAAAACATACATTTTATTAGAAATTAAAAAAATAAAAATACACATATAAAGCTAACGGCACACGGTGCTTGTTCTCGTGCTGGATTGCTTGCTGGATGAAAATACTGTTTTGATTAGTGCATTTCTATTTATCTTCAGAAATGCATCAATCAGAACGTTGGCTTCACTAAAATCACTAAAAAGTTACCGTTCTTGAACGTCAATCCTTGCGGGTGGCGATACTGCGCTCACGTGATCTTATCTCAATTCTATTTGAATTTTGCGCGATCGTTCTTTTCGAATGCGCGCTCGTCATGTATGGACGTGTTCTCGCGCTCTTTCTTCGCAGTCGAATTTCTCAACGAGAACGTAGATACCTCGTCTCCTTGTACAAGGTAATAAAATAAACAAGCAAATAGATTCGAAAATGTTATATAATTTAGTAATTTACGCTCTGCTCGACTTCAAAAACTGCCTGTGAATAGTACATTCGTGTATGTATGTGTGCGTGTGTAATGCGCAGTTATATAAATTTATTGCGAATTTAAGTTTTCGTGAAATTCTCTAACACAGGCTATTCGTTATATGATAACTTTGATTAATTTGTTATTAGCGTAATGTAGTGTAGAATATTGAGCTGTGAATTTCAAATACGATAGGTTTTCTGTAATTGATTATTATGATCAAATTATGATTTTTATGATCAAGATGGCCGTAACGGCCATTTTTGAATGCATCAAATAAAGTAATTATACGCGTTGCATTGTGCGGTTTTGCATGTTAATAACAGGTAGATCGTGAGCGCTGACTAACAGACGATCTGGAGTTTGAACTTGAAAGATCTGACAGCAGAATGACGTTTGGAGAAGCGCTGCTTTCGAATTATTGTCCGTCCGTTGTATGAAAGAATCGACGATCAATCGGGAACACCGTCAATTGGATGGGCAATTCCAACACCAAAAGGAACTACCACAGTCATCAGAAATATGCTAGTCAGGTATTTATCTCATTTGAATATAAACCCTAACCTCTAATAAAATATTTATAATATTAAGTAGGTTTCCTCTATTGCATTCTATTACAACCTATATTACAACCAAGTGTACGTTCAAAACCTTACATAAAAAGCAATGCCTTCCCTAATTTTAAATTAGAAGAGATCTCACTATGGATTTGTATTTACAGTACAGTCTTAGCGATTTACTTGGTGGAAGCTGCGTTGCAACAACACATACCTCAAATGAAGGAGGAAGATCATGGTCCCGTGCCTCTCATAGAAGGTAATTTGAACAATATTTAACTTACTGTGAAAAATATCCCAATCTTAATATTAATAATAAATCTTGAGATTACAAGTATATTTGTTATTTCTAGTTGGACCGAAGGCACTATACAGGATACTCATGGTTTTTCCAAAACAGTATGGCCAGTATCACGATTACAGTCAATGTTTCTACCAGAGTTCCCAATCAAGGAGATGTCCTTGAAGACAGGATATAATTTCTTAGATGTAATAGCCAGAGGTGCCTATGGCAAAGTCTATAAAATACAGAAACAGGACAGCAATCAAGCCTTCGCCTTGAAAGTTATCAGCAAAGCTACGATTGTAGCTGAAAATGCTGTTGTACAAGCAAAACAGGAGGTATATATCTAACAAGCAGATTAAAAATAATATCACTTTGACAAGTATTAACATTGATTCAATAAAATATACAAAAAATCTGACATTCTATATTTAGGTTGCGATCCAGGGAATGGTTGGGCATCATCCTTTTATAGTAAATTCAACCCACAGATGGCAAGGCAGAAAGACACTGTACATATGTATGTATTTATTATCATTGTATTTAAACATTGTATTTAAAGTTTTGAGCATGTGTGATTAAAATAAACATTATTGCAGTGACCGAATACATTCCTGGTGGAGAATTATTTTCATTAATTGAAGAGTATGGATGTTTGCCTGAAGACGTAGTTAGGATATATGTAGCTGAGATTGCCTTAGCTCTAGGTAAGAATCCCAATAATTTCGATCACTTTTCGTCGACAATGTAAGAACAGTCATATAAAATTTTGTATGTGTGATATACAGATTTTCTGCACAATGCTGGAGTAGTGCATAGAGATATAAAACCGACAAACATTCTACTCGACGGAGAAGGTCATGCTGTAATTATTGATTTTGGCTTTGCCAAATGGTTGCAACGTACAGAGAGGACTAATACATTTTGTGGAACACCTGAATATATGGGTGAGCAGTTTGACACACATTATTTATTTTTAATTCAATAGAGACCTGATTATTTGCACATATATATTATTATATACTATATATTCATCTTAAAAAATAATTGAAGGAAGAAGATAAAATATACATCTGTATCGTTCTACAACACTTATACTAAATATGTCATATTAATCTTGCAGCACCAGAGATATTAAGAAAAGAATACTACGGACAGGAGGTCGACTGGTGGTCACTCGGTGTTTTAGCCTGCTTCTTACTCACAAATCAGGTGTGTGGCAGATTGTAAGTCATATATCCTATCATAAATCTGAATTTTATTATCATGATACTTCGCTTCGAATATACGACTAGTCGTATCAATGCACTAGAAGTGAGCAACATCACAAGACTCCGTGGCGCAACGGTAGCGCGTCTGACTCCAGATCAGAAGGTTGCGTGTTCAAATCACGTCGGGGTCAAGTTCTTTTTTTTTTTACTAATTTTTATCACACTAGAATTTGCAATAATGATGAATCAACTTGACAGCAATTGTTCTTCATTATATTTAGTACATTTAAATTTGTGTATTGTAAAATTATGCATTTAAATCTTGAAACTAAATTATTGCGACATTTAAATATATCTAGAATAGAAAGCTACTTTATTTTATAGTCTCAATGTAAAAGTATATACAAATTGTTGCATCGATTTAAAAAGAAGTTACAAATATACAAAAAAGTAACGCCCCCGGGTGGGCTCGAACCACCAACCTTTCGGTTAACAGCCGAACGCGCTAGCCGATTGCGCCACGGAGGCAATTGAGAACCTCGTGCCATTATATGCACCTACCGATGCGATTACCTAGCCGTTCTATTCTCGTCAAATATTTCCGCAAACATTGGTCAAAATCGACTATAATTAACTGAACAAAGAACCGATTGAACAGCTAAAACTACATGACTTTTTCGTAGACTAAGCTTCACGGCTTAAAAAAGAGAAATTAGATCATTGCTTATAATTTAATCCATAGTCTTCGCTCGATAGATTTGCAATTTAATGGTTACGGCAGAATTTAACGTGGAGGGATTAAATTTATTGGCGAAGATCTTTTTTGCGTCAAACACGGCAGAGGCTAGCGTGCAGTTAACGCGATGGTGGAACGATCGCATTGGACGTTAAACTTTAGCGCGACGCGAGAATGCGGCGCGTTACAATGAAACGAAACAATCCCGCCGCGGCGAAACGTTGCAAAACTCTCCTTCTCTCTTGCACGCCTTGACATTTCGCCGGGTACACTCACCTTATGCACCTTACGCCGTTGTTTTTACTCTTACCCGGCGCATCGTCGCGCGATAGAGCTGCTCGCACGCCCTTTGATGAATCGATGCATCGCGGGAGAAATGTCGGCGTGCCGCATACGGATGTTACATTCGCGAGCAATTGCGCGACCGCCGGTCTTGTGCAAGTGCATTCTCTGTGGATAGCAGATTCGTTGCGGGCTCGCACGCGAGAACAGAGGGTTATACGTACGTCGTGAATGTGTGAATTAATCTCCACGCTATCCTTCGACGACTGATCCTTTGGCAGACCCGCCCTGAGATCTGCTGCATCCTTTGTGCAAAACCATTGCGCTAGGAGAATCTAAGCGATCATGAATTTAATTGAATTTACATGATTTTCCAATTTTTATATCTCCGTTTTCTATTTTATGTATTTCTACATTTTTCATTATGTTACTTTGTTCTCTGTTTTTGCATTGCTATTTTTATGCCACTACTGCAATCGATCGATTGCATCTATATAGGGTGTTAAAAAAAATCTCTAGACTTATATACCTATAGGACAGATAGAGAGAGAGAGAGAGAGAGAGAGAGAGAGAGAGAGAGAGAGAGAGAGAGAGAAAGAGTAAAAACTGAACTGAGTAAAAAATATTTAATGAACATGAAAGTTCATATTTTCAGAGTTAGAAGCAGTTTTCAGTTTCGATGGTACACATGATTTTCTCGCTTATTATATGTGCAGCGTGAAAACTGGAGGTTATCTCATAACCATGTGTAATTGTGTAACACTGTATAGATATGTAATCATAAATCGTGAAGACAAATGTTTAATATTTTGTTTTGAAGTAAAATGTTAAGAAAATCCTGTGTTGCGAATTGCATGTAAAAATGGAAAGAGAATATGTAGAATATCTTTTGTAAACACGGTAATGAGAAAGTTATGAAACAATCTTCTATTTTCACGGCACATATAATAAGCTAGGTAAGGAAATCATGTACAGTAGGTTGCAAAACGATTTAGACAAAATATTGAGAGCTCATTAAATTGCCAGAATTGAAAATCATTATAGACGAATTTACATATTAATAATATGACTAATAATATGATTAAGAACACTAAATAATGATAAATAATAATAATATTAATAATAATTATAATTATATATATAATAATTAGTAATATAATTACTGGGCAAGAAAGCCTGTTAGTAATGACTCTTAATTTTGAGTTTGGTAAGCTCTCTATAAGTCTAAAATTCTTCTTTTTAACACCCTGTGTATATTTAGAACACAAAATCGATGAGAATTCATCGTGATTATAATTACCCCGCGCGTTTATAACGTTACTCACGGGGGAGAATTTTAGCGTGTGTACTTTCCCGCGCGTTTATAACGTTACTCACGGGGGAGAATTTTAGCGTGTGTACTTTCCCGCGCGTTCAGGGCGTTTGAGAATCGCAAAGCTGTTACCATCATGGAGATCCCTGAGGGGAGCGTTTAAAACTCGTGAGACACATCGCGCCGGATCTTATTGCGTGCCTGAGCGATTCGTGGGCGTGACAAAGGGTTAAAGGGTCGCACCAGCGGATTACCACCATCTACTCAATCCGCTTGCGGTGCACGCTCGTTGTGCCTTGTTATTTCGTGTTAGGTGAGTGCGAAGATGTTTATCGGCTGGCGGAAGACTCCAATTATCATATCTGATATAGTGGCAGGCACATATGCCATGGGCTGCTGTTGGGAACATAAGTGCTACTCTCTGCGTGACTCACTGGTTAACTTATTGCTGCGCTCTCGAGAGCCAGTCAACGTCGTCGTCGTCTCTGCAACGTTCTGATTGAAAAATCACGTGACCGCCGTCGTTGTGCGCCTTATCGCGTCGTAGTGCAATGTAATGCACGCCGCGAGTCGAACGAATCGCGCGGGATTTATCAGCCAAACAGCTTGCGCAGAAACTCACGCGGCTTTCGTCATCGTTGTTCTCGCGAATATACCATTCAAGTCTGATGCATGTTCCATATATTCGCAATTAACATTTGCTCCCCTCAGAAATTCTTGCCTGCGCCGAACGGGATCGCGCTATTATCTTGAAGTTTTTTGCTCTCGAGCAACAAGAATGTTTAGACTTTTCAACATCAGAAACGATTAGCGCCGTAAATTATCCGCTCTCCATGAGGAGTGGTTGGCATTTAAACGCGGACTGAAACTCGTGTAAGCTGTTCGTGTAAAAATTGAGCGGGTGCATAGTGATTATTGCCGTACGCGTGAAGTTCGAGATCTTCGATTCAGCACGGAAAAAAAACAATATGGTTGAGCCACACATAAATCTGATTGTGCCAACTAGATTCGACAGTAACGTACGGAACAACTGATTATGTGGTCGCAACCACAGAGCAATCGCTGAGGCATTGATGTCGCAGCAGTGACGATATTTGCTTGTTCCAACTAGTGTATCCGTGGTAAATGTCACCCCATTTCACTGATTTCTGGTTGCCACAACCAGATCACCCGTAACTCGACGCAGTCGATATACCAAAATAATTGAGTCACATCAACCCCATACATATTAAATAACCAGGGTGATGCGACCACGCTGCTGACAACTGAATATTTATAGTTATGCGCACCATATTTCTTTTCTGTGTGCATTTTGTCACTCGCACTCGTATGACTCGCGAGCGGGCGATCGGTAACGACACGAGAAGTAAACACGCCGTCGGGATCTCACAGTAATAATAATAATTATTATTATAACGATGATGATAGCAATAATACAAATAATAATATTAATAATAATAGTGGTACTGGTACTAAATCGTAATAATAATAATAATAATAATAATAATGACACATGTATTTCTAAAGAAGACAGAGTCGAGCTACTTACTAGTTTATCGGGATGGGCTTGTGGGTGTAGTAGTGCGTCATTTTAAGATGAGACGTAGGGTTCCGGGGAATAGAGGGTGGGTAAAGTTGGCTGAGTGGGTGGGTAGGTGGGTGGGTGAGAGATACCGATTCCCGGGGACGGGGTTCGTCCCCGCGGACAGATCGCGGTGTCCACGGGGACGAACGGGAATGCCGCTCGGAGCGGGTCGAGCTGCATCCCACTGGGACCACCGCGTGTTCCCGTCTCGTCAGGGCGTCGCGAACGAGTCGAACGCGCGTCTCGAGGCTACGAGACGCCGCTCTCGCTCTGTTCGACCCTTCGGCCGTCTGGCAACACGCGCTCGCCCCAGAATCCCCGAGAATGCGCTTAGCCGGAGATCGTAGTGCGCGTAGTGAAGATCGGACAACCCTACCACAAAGAGCAAAAAAAAGATCGATCATGTCGATGGGGTCGCTCGTTCGCGCTTCTCTCATTCACACTTGCGTTACTTTCACACTTCTTTTTTTTTTTCATTGCCGCGCACTCCTACTCTCGGACATTCCGACATTCACATTCTCTCTTTGCTCTCGCACGCTCTCTCTTTTTCTCCCTCTCTTTCTCTCTATCTCGTTCGCACTCTTCCTCTCTCTCTCTCTTTCTCTCGCTCTCTCACTCTCGCTCTCTCTCGCTCTCGCTCCTGCCGTCTCGCGACGAACTCGTGCACGTGTCCTAGGGGTTGCTGGAGCGCCGATGCCTGAGCTCGTCTCGATCTTAAGAGGATCTTTCCTCCTCGCGATGTTGGTGGTGCTGTTGTTGCTGCTGCTGTTGCTGCCGCTTGAGGTTACTCGTGTCAATCCACCTAGCGCCGGGAGATTTACTGCTCGGGCTTCGGCAGCAGCTCCGCCTTGGTCTGCTCCACCGCCTTGGTATCCTTCTCCTCGGCGGACTTCTCCTCCTCGCTGGACTCCTTGCTGTTGTCGGACTTCTCCTCGGAGGAGTTGGAGCGCTCCTTCACCTCTTTGGCAGCTTCCGGCTGTTGTTGTTGAGCAGGCTCCTCGATCTTCGAGTCAGCCGTCGTGTTCCGCTTGATCTGGCTGGGCTCCTGAGATTGTTGCGCAGGCTCCTTCGCGGGCTCCTCCGCCGGTTGGATGGGCGCCTCGGCGCTCTTCGCCACCTTCTCAGTCTCGGCCACCGCCTCGGTTACTTTCTCCTCGCTCTTGACTGTCTCCTCGGCTTTGACGGCCGGCTGCTCAGCCGCCGCGGTCTCCAGCTTCTCGTCCTTCTCGATCTTCTCGCTCTTCTCGGCCGGCTTCGGCTCCTCCACCGGGCTAGCTACTTCCGCGGGTGTCTGTTCGGCTTCGATCGGCGCGGATTTCTCCTGCGGCTGGCTCACTTCCTGCGCGGCCGGGGCGGCAGGTACAGGCACAGGAGCTGGCGCAGCGGCTTCCTCGGCGTCACGGGTCACGCGCTCTGGCTTTTCTTCGATCTTAGCGTGGGCGGGTGAGTGACCCTCGGCCTCTTTCGGTTGCTCAGCGGGTTGCTCGACTTTCTTCTCTTCGGCGACGGTGGCGGCGACCGCGGGTACTTCCGGTTCCTCTGTCTTCAGGGCCGGCTCCGGCTCCTCCAACTTCTTCTCCTCCTTCGCGTCCTCTTTGATAGTCTCGGCAGCGGCGACGTCGGTCTTCTCAACGGCGATCGCGGATTTCTCAGCTATTTCCGCTGGTTCCGCGCTCTTACCCTCGATGGCTACTTGTTCCTCCTGGAAAATGTTCGATTTTAATTATTGAGTATGTTCGTTGAGTATTGTCTATTAGAAAGAGAAAAACAAAGTCAATAAATATGAAAGTCATTTCAACTATCATTGTTCGGTGTCATAATTAGAAAATGAGAAACGCTGTAGTATTACTACATTTTTTTTCTATATTATATATATCTTTTCTATATTATATATAGTATACTGTGTTATATATAATATTAGTATAATAGAATACACTATTTTTTAATACTCTATATTTTTGGTCTTTAAATATTCGCACACTTAAAGACCACAACAATAAGAATGTCCAGGATCTTTAAATATTCTTACTTAAAGACCAAAGTTGTATTCCGAAACGTCTTTATTGAGGACGATTTTCATGCTATATGAATTGTCGACAAAAAGAAGTTAGGACAGACTGACAATTCGAAGAATTTAAAGACACATCGTTTTCTATATACTATATACTGACCTAATTTATATAATTGTCGAGAAAGAAGAGGTTAGAAAGAGGATAGAATGGAAGTTGGAAAAAATCGGAGACCCACCGCTTTCGGCACGACCGGGGCCTCAGCAGGTTGCTGCTCCTGCGGCGCAGGCTGCACAGATTCCTGAGCCTCAGAGGCCGCTTGTTTCAGGGACTCTTCTTCCTTCTTCTCCTGCTCGGGGGCCAACACTTTGGGTTCCTCTTTCTCCTCGAGGTGTTCCTCGGAGGAGGACTTGGACTGCGCGGTCTCTTCGACCGCCTTCGGCTGAGCCGGCTGCTGCGGCTCTTCCTTCTTCGTCTCGGCCGGCTGAGCTTCCTCGGAGGAGGACTCGCTGCTCCTCAGCGTGGGTGCGTCGTCCACGGTGGGCTGTTCAGCTGGTGTCTGTGGCTGTGCTTGCGCCGCTTCTACGGGCGCGCTGCTCTGCGCGGTCGTTTCCGCTGCCTTCAGAGCTTCCGCTGCGGCCTTCTCCTCGAGAGGAACCACCGGAAGCGGCTCGTGTCCTTCGTGGTGATCGGCCAACGGCATAGCGGCGATCATCTTCAGCCCCAACAGGCACACCATCGTTACCACGGTGAACTTTATCATTGTGATATCTGCAAAATCACGTCGTATTTTAGACACTGCACGGGGAAGACAGCTTCGTTAGCGCAACTGAATTGTCTGTCACTTGAAGGAGAAATTGGTCGTAGAAATGGAAAGATTTCCATATTAGGTTTCTACTCAGCCGATTACTCTTAGCTATCTCAATCGAGTTTCAATGCAACTAAATGTTTAGACAAATGTTTTCAGTCACAATAATATCATTTCTCGTTAGCGAATTTTTCATCCAGCCCCATTCAGTTGTACAAACTAAAATCTTTTCCGTGTGCTCGCCGCGATAAATTATGTGTCGCCTTATCAGCGAGATTGACTCCGTTCAGAATATCAACAGTTTTTATGTGACAACTCTATCATAACCAATATTCGTGATATGATAATCGTCGTTGTTGCGAGGGATCCTTGGTTTGATCTTAAAACTGCTGTGTCCTCGCCGCGACCATCTTGATTACTATTAACGTCAGAAAAGTGAGAAAACATATGCCTAAAATTTTTGCGGAACATGTCGAAATAAAATGTTATGTTAATATAAAATGACACTTGTGATCGATTGAACAATTGATTTTAAAATATTCTGAAAATTTTATTTTTATTCTAACAATCAATAAGTAACCGTAAAATTTACGTAACAAAGTTATGAGAGAGGATCCCCTAGAAAGAAAGGTTGCATGTCACGTTAACTTTACGATTATTTACTGATCGTAAAGAGCAAAAGGAAAGTTTTTAGAATATTTTACAAATGTATTCAATTGATCCTCAAAAAGTCACGTTATGGACATATCCATTTTTTTCGGTGTATATTTTTTCGGGCCAGGAGTCTTAACGGAGGATTTCAACGGAGTTCTGTACCGCTACATCGGGTAGACACTGAGACGCGCAATCTTTCAGTTAGAAGAACGGAGGTCTTGAGTGGTCGAGAACACACGCATGAATGGACTCGATCGCGGATAGGTGTTGCGAGACAAAAGGACGACGGCTATGATCGTTAATGGGCAGCGAAGTGCGTGGAATCGGAGCGAGCGGTCGCGCTGGGTGGCGATGGACGTTACATCGGGGCTGCTGCGGGAGAATCGGCAGGAAGGAGAGGGACGGATGACATTGAACCGAATGCACCGAATAAGGCAAACGTTATGGAACTAATGACAGGATGCGTGCCCCTCGCGCTTGTTATGCGTGTGTGTCGGTTTCTCCGCGCACGTTTTATTCCTCCATGCGCGACACGTTGAAGAAATACACTGTGACGTTCGTCTTGCGCGGGTACCGTCATGTAGGGGACGATTCTCCTGGAGAATGTTGAGGGTACATTGGGAGGATAATATCGAAAAGAAAGCTGGATGTCCAGAAAATAAATAATCTGAAGAAAAGTAAAAAATTGAAAATAAGAAATAAAAAATATGTAAAGAGTAAAATATATTTATTCGTAGGTACTAATAACACGTCCAGAACAATATAATCTCATCCTTAGCGAGGCCCTTTATGTGGTCTCAAAAGAATTCTTCTAAAATCAAAAGGAAAATATTCCACACAAAAAAGAATTCTAGTTGCAAGGTGCTGTTTCCTGCAATCCTATATTACCAGTGAAAACTATCGCCAAAAGATCATCTGTCTTTTGATGAAGTGGATTAATCGGAGATCTACTAGATATTTTTCTATATTTTCTTCTTTTGGATCAAGTAGAATATGTTTGAAGCAGAGTGCTCTTTTACATGCGATAAAAAAGATGCGACAAGTAAAACTCTGAGAGAAAAAATACTTGAAATATAATAGATATTTATTAATAGTATATTTACTTATGCTAATATAAAATATTTTTCAAAATGGAATATATACACATTTACAATAGAATATATACATTAAAAGTTTCTTAAAATCTCATGCTCATAAGAAAATCTTAGTTTATTATGAGAACACTGCTTATTCTATTCAAATAAAAAAATGTAGAGATTTAAATAAATATGTTAGTATACCCACACACCAAATAAATATTTATTACCTTTTTATGTATTTTTTCTCTTAGTATATTGTATACTATAAAGGACGAAATTCCTCTAATTTTAAGAATATTGTGTTTAGAATATTTCTCTTTTAGTTTTAGAGAAATTCTCTTGAGGCCATATATAAAAGAATTCCGCTAAAGATAAAATAATATCTTTAGGGTACATATTAACTTAAATTATATTAACTTAAAAATCTATATCCTTTCTTTTAAATGGAATAAACAACTATTGTTATAAAAAGCTGTAATTAAAAAAAAATGTGCATCTTCTCACTTGAGAAACATTTTTTCTCATTTTAAAAATATGTATACCAGTGTTAAATGAATATATATGTTATCAGTACACCGGATAAATATTTTTTATTTGTTAGATATTTCTTTTTCTTATTTAGATGCTCGCTTTTTTGTTTCTGAATCCACCAGCAAGATCATCAATAGAATTGATATCTTTTGTGTTATATACACGATTACATTAGACGTCATCGTTGTAAACTTCCAGGGATGTTCCTTCCATAAAATATTTAACAGACTCTAATAACTATCGGGTGGGAGACTCACAGCGGTGTTGAGTGTATCAACATGCATAGATTTGCAGTAAAATGCAAGACGCAGCTCTATATAATACTCATACTCCGCGAAGTGCATGGATAATAAATATGCACGGTGTGTGACGCAAGCGTTCTAGCCCGCGACGACCTTACCTGTACGTCGCAGAACGCGTCGCCACGTCAGGCCGCGCGAACGAAACACTAGAAGACTGTTCTGCATTCGCGCGCGTAGGCGTGCGTAAAATCGGAGACAAACGACCCGGCATTTACGCGTTATCGGCTCAACGCGGTCGATCGGCGATCATTAGCGCTCGAGTTAAGCGTAATCACCGTGACGGAGAAGCAATTCGTTCCGACGCGCTGTACCACGCGACTGTTATCGGCTAATCAATTTTTTCTTATCAACGAATTCAATGGAAAGTCGTCGCTGGAGGTCACGTTCTAATCTCACACTTTTGCGTTTAATTGCAGACTACTCTTAGCGGTCGCGACTTAATCTCGCCGCGAATTTTCGGCGAAGCGCGAACTAACGACGAGTCGTCGAATGAACGTTTGATATGCGAAGTATGAGATATTTTCTCGAGTCGCGCGGAAGGTGATTTTCGGGATTACTCTGCGCATGAAATTTCCGCTTCCTTTTGCACCTCGCGGATGCAGGGACGAACGACGTTGCGTCCTGTTGCGACGGTCGCGGCTGTTGTACGCCTCGTGGAAAATGTCCAGTCGCGGCAAACCGGAATGCAAACCGCTCGAAAGAGGCAAAAGATGGCGAGAGAGAAAGAAAGAGAAGTAGCGACGAAGACGGGAACAACAAGGCGTAAGCCAAGACAGTGAACGGGTGGGAGGCGGCAAAACGATCCAGTTTTTTACGGCGCGAGTTCGCGTTTGGCAATGCAATTGCAGGCGGTTGCAACGATCGTTCTTGCGAGGCCGGCTGCCTGCGCCCGCCTTCCTTCTCGCCGCGATATCACCGATATCGGCCGAAAGCACCTTGTGTCGCGGTCGAGAAAGTGAATCGAGCTCGCCGACTCACTTTCGATCCTCCTTATTATACAATACAAATCGCAACACGTTAGTTACTGACAACAGCAGCCACTCGCGCTAACGCACGCAGAAATGCGGCCTGTTCTTTTCAGACTAGCTGGACTAGCGCTGCACTGAAACTTCGTTCCTTTCGCTTCAAAGGCTACGTTATCTACTTGTTTTGCTCTAAAGGCAAAACATGCAAACTAGTTCAGCTAAAAGGAGCAGGCCTTAGGCTATTCTTTTCAGCTGAACTAATGCTACATTGAAACTTTGTTTATATTCCATTAAATGTTAAGTTATATACTTATTTTACCCTAAAGACAGAAAGTGCAACTTGGTTGAATTGAAAAGAATACGCCTTATGTCTGTTCTTTGTAACTGAACTAGTGTTGCATTGGAATTTCGTTCCTCTTTTCCCTCCAATGCTCGGTCGTATACTTGTTCCATTCCAACGGCAAAAGTTCCATTCAACTCAATCCAATTAAAAAGAGCAAACCTGAGGCTTGCTCTTTTCAGCTGAACTGTGCTGCACTTCTTTTCTTGGAACTTCTTTCCTGTTCCCTTCAATGCTAGGTTGTATGCTTGTTTCACTTTGAAGGCAGAAAGTGCAACTCGGTCCAGCTAGAAAAATAGATCCAAGACCTGTTCTTCTTAGCTGAACTGGTACTACACTGGAATTTCGTTCTTTTTCCCTTCAATGCTAGGTTGTGTATTTGTTTCACTCTACAAACCTAAGACTTGTTTCAGTTGAATTAATGTGCTGCATTGATACTTTGTTTCTTCTCCCTTCAACGCTAAGTTGTATATTTGTTTCATTCTCTAAAGGCAGAAAGTGCAACCTAGTCCAGCTAAAAAAAACTTTATATCTGTTCTTCTTAACTGAACTCTGATGCTGCAAAATTCTAATGCACTAAAATTTCGCTCCATTTCCTTTCAATTCTATAGTTCAAAGTTATATTTTTGTTTCACTATAAAGGCAGAAAATGCAACTGGTCTAACTAAAAAAATAGATTTAAGGCTTGTTCTTTCAGCTGAAGTAGTGCCGCACTGGAACTTTGTTCCTTTTCCCTACAATTTTCTTTACGTACTTGTTCCACCTTAAAAGCTGAAAGCTCAACCTACTCCAGCTAAGAAGAATAGACCTGTCTCTCCGACTGTGATTTCGCACAAGGCCGTCTCTTGTGCGAACGTCACCGGAACCTGAGAAGCTGCCTGCGTGACGATCATGAAATTTTGCGCGTTGTCTCGAGAGTTAGGTTGAAATTTAATTGTCCAAATATTTTCGTGGAATTGCGCGCGCGCAGATGTAATTGCACCGGATATACACAGCGCGCGCTCGCCGTCGCAACAGGCTTAATTGCGAGTTAATGCAAGTACCATACCCGTCGGTTTATTGTCCGTGCATCACGGACGTTTCGTTAATTATTTCCTATATACAGCATTACGTGAGAACGTACTCGTCGATGCGCGGCGATGTCGCCGATCTCACGTAATGTCCTTCCGTTCTGCGCAATCCTCGTAGGGACTTAGAAAGTGAGAGAGAGAGAGAGAAAGAAAGAGACGGAAAGGGACAGTGAAACGGCGGGAACGGTAGAATCAACGAAATTCCATGGGGGAAGACGACGCTAGAGTCGCTAATCGCGGCGCGAATGCCAACACAAAGGCGACACAGGTCGATAGACGCAGGAAATGGCTGTGAAAGATGATGGACGCCGATTACCTCATCAAGATCATCAGAGATGTAATAATGGTACCACAAAGAAGTCGCGCGCCATCAAGCGCTCCAACGTCAATGATTATAGTCTTCTGTTCTTTCCCTCCCCCCTCTCTCTCTCTCTTTCTCTCTTTCTCTTCGCCTAGCGACTGCCGATTGTGGCGTATTGAAGGAGCGACGTTTGGATTTGAAGTTGCGAAACTCCTTCATCCGACCTAAAACACGCGAGATCCGCTCCGAACTCGCGGTATTCGCTCGTGTGGGATGAAATCGCGAAATCCACTGGTCTGACCTAAGCGCGCCGTGATCCACTTCGAAGTCGCGCGTGGAAGACGAGCACAGGGCCGCAGGGATTAATTAGGGACGCGGACCATTCGAAGCGCGGTCGACGGTTCGTCGATCACGAGAAGAAAGCTGCGAGAAGACTTAGGACAACGTCGCGCGGCGACCTCGAGTCGACGTCGCGACATTCGCAGGTACTCCGCAGATTGACAGATTAAGCCGGCTAATTAAGGGTCGGAGAGGTGCGCGCTGCGAGGGGAACGCGAAATTACGCAAATGCGCGCGGTGTTGCTCCTTGAGAAATCTACGAATTATCTATACCGACGGCGATGATGCGAGGTTAGCACGCGAGCGACTTGCTACGACATCGGGCTCCCTGCTCCTTCGCGGAGCATCGAGCTGTCTATAAAATTAATTCTCCTTCATTAACATAGAATGGCAAGAAGCGCGTTTCGTACACATCGAGTAGACGTACGTTTGAATTCGCATTGGGAGTCAACAACTGGTTGGTCGATGGTGTCGCGACGCGACTTCAACGCGGGCCGTCATTCCGCGTTCTCTTATGGAGATGCAAACGCGCGCGCTGTCTTTGAGATTACGTTCCCTTGGGTGAAAATGAACTTGTATGAATTAGAAGCGCGACTCAGCGCGAGCGTATTTAGCGGCGGTTTAGTTGTGAGCCGATCGTCTCCGATAGCGACCACCGGAGCTGATCATTCGCTGTCGTTTTGAAAATCCCGTTGCGTGCCGCGCCCCGGCTAATTGAACGAATGCCAGCGGACGGCGAACAATGGCATTATCGCGCTCCACTTTCAAAACTGTCTCTATTGCCGCGGCAAAACCCTCGGTATATCGAGTCCTACGCGTATTGCGAAAGAAGTGCAGCTAGCCGCGAGACTCGAGAAAAGTCTCCGGCACACAAGCGCGCGCACGCGATCATTTCGAGCCAAGTAATTGCGTCTGCGAACCGCACTTGTCACTCCGACTTCGTCTCTTACCTGCGTCTTCGAGCTTCTTCCAGTGCGGAAGAAGCGTGAAGACGACTTTGGAAACGCGAAACGAGCGATTATGGACACGGATGTCTTCGCGAGGCTTTGCCGAAAGTTCCTTCGTCATCAACTCGATTTGACAGTATTAGACTTGATTAGTATTGGCTTGTTCGAAAATTGATTCAATGACACGTCGGAAATGAGAGGATCTCTTCACTGATAGAAAGGATACCTAAAGAATAAAGAATACTTATACGGAAGGTACTAATAACATATTTACTTACATCTCTCATCAAATTCTCTTGTTTAGACAGAATAAACAATTGCTTTTGTGAAAAGCAGCGATTTTAGGAAAATGTATTTGAAAAAGATTTTTCTACTTGAAAAAAATGTTTTCTGTGCAAAAATATTAGTATAGGCGGTAATATGTTATTAGCACCCACTGAGTAAATATTTTTTGTTCTTTAAGGATTTTTTCTCTTAGTGTTCAGAGACAATTCAGTTCAGTCGCTTGCGGGAAAGTCGCGACACTTCTTTTGGACAAGTTTATAGATCTAATACAATAATATTTACACTTGTGTTTATTGATTACTTTTGCACAACTTCTATTAAAAACTTCTTTTAAAAATTTGACAGCTCTCAGTGCTCAAACTCGTGCACAGATGTCCCCCCCTGACGAAAATGAGAGTTTCTGGCGGAGAAGATACTCTGCGTATGCCATAACACTCTCACTGCACTCTTCTCTATAACTCCGGAAGAGTGTAGTGAAAGTGTTAGACGTACAGAGAGTACCTTTTTCGTTAGAGCCGCAGTCTCATTAGTTTCACGTATTCGTTCATCGATCTTGTCCAAAACTGCGTCACGGCTTTTGTGCAAACGACTATACGTGTTGGACCAGCGGATGTGGATTCGGGTTGGGCTCTCGCGATGTCAACGTCCGCTCGCTTATGACATACAGGTGACGCTCGACGAAGAAACTCCTATCCCACAGACAGGTGTCTCGAAAAAAAAGCGGCGGGTCGGCTAAGTCCGTGGCAAAGTCAACAAATTCGTTATTGCATCCATCGTCGAGAGATCAACTGGACGGGATCTCTCGCGAGCGGTCTCGAGACGGAGTTTCTTCGGTCGAGGGAGGGTTGCTTGGGGATATTCTGCCCGTAAAAAAGGTACTCACGTCTTGTTCTCTCCTCCGTAATCGAGAAACTCTTGCCAGACGAGTCGGCGTCGGGCACAGCGGGCTCTTCCTTGGCTCCTCTTGCTCTTCTCTCTCTGTCAAATCGGCTCTCTCTCTCTTTCTCTCTCACCGGGTCGCGCGAACTGTTGATCGGCACGACTGATCGGAGTGCGAAGAACGATTAAAAGTGGACTCGAGGAGAGACGCGGGGGGTTCTGCCTCTTTCTCTCTCTTTTCTCTGTCTGTGTATGTCTTTTCGCGCGCGTGCGATTACGCTCGTTTGCGAAGGATCGTTGGCGATCGGGATGAAGGTTGGGTCGTGTGTCGAGATGGAATCGCCGGGGCCCCGCTTATATACCCATTTACCCACCCGTGCTGGCGGCCAGGATCGTGCAAGGGGGCCCCGACCCTCCTCGCCTGAGCCACCGGGGGAGGGGCCCCCCTTTTAGTCTTCTCTTCGCCGCCCTTCTTGGACTCTGCCTACCTTATCCTCCCTCCTCCTCTCTCTTTCTCTTCCTCCTACACCGCTCCCTCGTTCTTGTCGCCTCTCTCTCTCTCTCTCTCTCTCTCTCTCGCTCGCTCGCTCGCTCGCTCGCTCACTTGCTCGCTTCTGTGCTTCACGACTCGCTCGCTGATTCCTTCGCTCTTTTCCGTTCCGGCCCACGCCGTCTACGCTTGGTGTGTGCCTCGTGATCCCGATGAGATTTTCGATGTCGGGTTCACGGATTCGCGGCGTGGCTCGTGTTGCTGACCCACTGCTGTCGCGCCTTGGGCAAGCTTGGGCCTTTTGTCCGTCGTAATCAAGCATCGAGTGCCCTGCGGACGAACGGATGCGAGTTGCCGTGAAGATCATGAGGTTGCTCGCGGTGGAAGGTGATGGGAAACTTGAGAGATGAGTTAGAGACATTTTTGCAAAAGAGCATTACTTGGAGAATCAGAGAATTATTGCATAAACTCATCTTAGCAATCAGTACTGCACATTCTACTGGGTTGGTGCAAAAGGTTTGTCGCAAGGTAGATTTCAAGCGATTACGTTTACGTGAATTTTTTGCGTGTCATCTGCCTGATGCATACTACACAGTCTTTCTTCGTGTAAACAATGTAAACTATGTAGAATATTGTAAATTAATATTAAAATATACAAAAAAGAGCAATTAAATCGTGACACGGTTATCGTATTTAATTATATGAGTAACAGAAAACGTTATAAATTTATATCAGAATTCTAAAGGTTAAATAAAAATATAAAGTTTTCTCGATTAATTCTTGAATAAGAGCCATATAATATTGTTCTTTAAACAACATTCACTGATTACTCCTTATTATTTATGACATCTCTTGCATAGTTTATGTATAGTCGATATACGCTTAGGATATATACTGTAGAACATCATAATTTACGCGTAAAAGTCCAATCCTGGGGTTTAACGTGTTTGTTAAATAAAACAGAAAATGAAATTATCCAATTTCGAAGGATTAATAATTTTTGCGAGTAAAATGAGCAACGTCGACTCTATTCGACTATTTTCCCTTGAATATATCCAAATTTCCTGGGGAATTTTAACGATAAATCTGTTGCATCAACCTAATAGCGTGCTCGACTAGTCGTCGTTGAGGACGGACGCACCTGCGTGCCGGCATGACGTGTCGCGTTTGTGTTTTAAAAGCATTCATTTGGGACCATTCAATATATCGAGCGGAAGTGCAATGGCAGGGCTGACCAAGCTGTGGCAGAGGCCATGCGACCTTGAGTACATTTAAAGGGATCAATCGACCGTTTATTTTTTTCTCTCTTTCTCTTTCTATCTCCCTCGATTTGCTGGCGAAAGGAAGCCAACTGTAAAAACGTTCTATTCTTCAGCGAACAAGACAGGATCTCTTCCCCCGGTTCTCTCTCTCTCTCTCTCTCTCTCTCTCTCTCTCTCTCGATCAAAGAATAATTCCAAAGTCGAAAGATACTCGATGAACACGTTACGCTCTATCGCATTCTGAAGAATCTTGTTATCCGCGGTTGAACGCAAATTCGCTGTAATGCCTCAATAATTCTGGATACACTCAGGAGACGTCTATTAAGCGATCAAACTGTTGGTTCTTCCGCCTCTTGAATGACCTTTCCTCCTCACTTGAGGACAGATATTCACGTCATCTAAAATTCACGTCGTCCGTACTTACGTGTCTCTCTCTCATTCGCGACGGAGACGCTTCCTTCAATGAGCGTAAACGAATCGTCCCGCGCGTGCCCAACATACTTAAATGGCCGAAAATGCGCAAACAATGTCTATTTCGTCGTTCTTTGTCGCCAAGTGGCTGGATCCTCGTGACCGTCGCGTTACGCGGATGCGACGAATTTCTGCCGTTTTTCCATTGGGATCCCCATCCACCGGGATGCTGAAGCGTGCATTTCACCCGTCGCGAATTCGCGGGCTTGACAAGTCCTGTACGGCTAGGTAAATTGTTCTGTCTTCTCCGTCGCTCCGTGACTCACCGAGCGCTCCTCGATGAATCGCACACGCGTGTTATACACGCGCCAGTGCGTGTATGCATGGCCACTATTATGTAAACCGTCGGTTTACGTATCGCGCCGGCGACTCCCGCATTGAAAATTGCTCATCCGCCCGAATGTCGATACATAGCCGAATAATAATCATCGGTGCACCCGTACCAGTTCCCGCCGAAGGTCGCCGTTAATCAAACAGTCGTCGAACTAGTTTTAATTGGGTCTCGCGCGATCGTCTTGTTGGTCAAAGATAAATTCACTCGTCGCTTCGTGGGATTTCAATGGGTTTTAATTTGAGCAACATTCGCGTGGGTAGTTAGTGACCACTTCGAATATACAGGTTAAATCGTCTGACGTTGGATTCTAAGATATCTCTTAGTTGTTTCTTGTTTTAGAGAAAAATGGGCAATGGATAAATTGTGCGCGGAAGGGATGAATATTGTGGTTAACTAATCCTTCGATATTATTCTTTATTTGAAATACGCAGTCACCTACGTTAGATTCTAAAATATCTCTGTCATTCTTTATATTAGAGAAAGATTTGTACTGAATAAATTATTTGGCTGGAGAAAGGAGGAATTAATATATTGTGGACAGCCAACCTTTTAATATTATTATTGACTTAAAATATGAAGGATGAGTCATCTAATGTTAAATTCTAATATACCTGTTCTTTATATTAGAAGAAAATGCGTAAGGAATAAATTAGGCGGTTGGAAGAATTAAATATTATGGCCAGCCAACTTTTCCAACCACACAATTTATTCTTTATATATTTTCCTTTGGTATAAAAAAGAAGGCAATAGGACTAAATTTTAGGATCTAAATTTAAGTGACTCACTCTGTATGTTTTAAATTAAAAGTGATATTGAAGAATAAAGGAAATTCGACGAGGCCGATCGAAACAATCCGATAGCTTTACTATGTTCCTGTAAAAATATTTTTTATCGTTAAAAGTGTGCCACCCGTTACACTCGTGTTTAGTTTCCGCGATCGACACGCCCGTGAGTAATTAACTATCTTCGCGATCTTGATCGCGCGCGATAATCTTCTGCCTTATCCACGTCGAGATCGATGACCTCACCTTGCTCGCTCGCTCGTTCACTTGCTCGTTCACTCGCTCGCTAGATAACTGGCTAGCTAGCCATCTCGATTGCAAGCGTATTGTAAGCGGAATCAGTCCGCGGAGAAACAGTATATCTAAGTTGCAGAAGTTTCTCTATTTCTGTGCGCTTTAAATAATTTCCTGTCGTAGTATTTGTCAACAAACTGTTAAAAAATTAGTCGAAAAGCGTCGAAATACGTCGAAATTAGGCGTGACTAATGCTGTCTTTTAAGAATAATTCTTCGTTTATTAAAATTACTGTTTCATAAATAGTGTGTTTTAAAAATATAAAAATACTAAAAATATACTACTGAAACAGTATACTATTAAAATGATAATAATGGTTATAATATATATTATAACATATAAATTACTAACACACATGATAATAATGGTTATAATATATATTATAACATATAAATTACTAACACACACAGTAAAATTACTATTAGTATTATTAATTTTAATAATACTAATAGTAATACTAACACACACACATACACACAGTAATTTGTATATTCTAATACCATTATTATCATTTTAGTAGTAATATGTTAGTAATACTAACAGTAATTTTATTGTGTTAGTAATTTTTATATTCTAATATCATTATTTTATTATTTTAGTAATATACTGTTTTATGTATTAAAATTATTATGTCACGAAAGATACGTAAAACCAATGAAATCACTAAAACAATATTTTAATAAACGAAACATTAAAAGTACCAAAAGGGCAATAGTTTCCCGCGAATAAATACACAAACAAATGAATAAATGTTAACCACTGTACTCGGCTCGGAGATCGTAAATTTCGAGTATTTTCTAGCTTCGCCTTTGAACGCTAAGAATTCCGCCCGCGGGTGAACGCGCAACATTCTTCGACATTATTGGCGCTCTTCTCGGTACATCGTTTTGTATCATACTGGTGTATTCTCTTCCTGGATTCTCGCAGTTGTTGTTGAGACGGCGGCGGCTGCTGCTGTTGCCGCTGCTTTACAACCGGCGATTTCCAACCGTTATATGCGTACCGTTACGATAATGCGCTTTTATTAAGCTGCCGTTCGCGAAAAAATAGATTCTCTAACGCGCTTATACATTCAATTGTACCTTGCATCTATGCGTCCGGCGCGTTCGAAACCGTCGCGCTTTGCTACGGCCGCTAATTATCTGGCAAATTACGAATCGATTTCCTCGTAGCGACAGCTCGCTCGACTAAGTGCAATTTTGTAATACGTTAAATCGAATGTTTCCGCCATATCAGTTGCGAGCTTTGTTCGAATAATCGACATACTGATTTATTCTGCACAATATCAATTTCTATTGTTCATTATTCTTTCTGAAACCTTCCATATCTCAAGATTCTTTAAGCCCGAAACATGATAAATATATCAAATCTCCTTGGTAGAAATTGCTGTTTTCAAGCAGTTACTGGATAATTATGTTAATTTTTATCTAATAACTCTCTCTCTCTCTCTCTCTCTCTCTCTCTTTGAAGAATAAAAATTTATATAAAATTTTGTGTTGTTATATTATATATCTCATTTGTCTTTTGCTCATTTTTATTTCTAATCTTAGTTATTATTCCTGTCACAAAATTTAATATTGTCAAATGCTCTATTTCCTCCAATTCCTTTTCTTTTCTTACTCTATTTTTTTGCACGTTCACTTATTATATCATGTTTTAAATTTTTTTACGATAAACATTATAATACATGCACATATCATAAAACTGAATTAATATTATTTATATTATGCCGTGAAAATAATTGCTCCATATATTATACAGTAAACTGCTTCAATCACTGAATTAATACATAATAATAACTAAGCGGATGTTTACGCAAGCTGCACACATTTTTATCAGGGCTTTGATATTTTGTTCTAAGCCCGAGACTGTAATGTAATTTCTGACAAAAAACATTCCCCGCACTATCAGACTTTGTAATTCTCAAGCTTTAGATGTTACTACGAGTTCTGGCAGCACGAGGAACGCCTTTTGCTAGAAATTACTTCAAAGTTTTGGACTTTGAGCAACAGACTTGCTGCACTCATCGTGTTGTAGATCTTACAGGATCCTCTCAGTTTATCTTGTGCTATTTTAACCACTTTCATGAGTAGAGAGGAAAGAGGAAAGAAAAATAGCAAGAAGCATTACTAATCTTATTTGTTCATAGGATTGCATAAAAGGAGATCGTAATAGCAGATATGTTGTTGGAAGTGCCGGCACGATTCGTCTCTATGGTATAATTATCGCGATGCCAATGATTGCGGTGTAATCGCGGCTCTCCGAGAAAAAGTGCGATGTTTTTATGACGTTCTAGGCGCCGCTCGTTCCTCTGCGTTGTCTCTTTAACGACACTAATTACGAATCACGTCCGGCTTCGTCGCGTGTCACGTAGACGTTCGCGAATTTCGTCTATTAATTCTACACATGTTTTTACATGAGTACACGACGACGACGACAACGACGACGACGATGATGAGGATGCCGCGCGAGCGCGTGCAAGGCCGCGAGAACGAACAACTTATTTAAATTATTCAATCAGGACAAGGATGCCGGGCGGCACCAGGAAACGGCAATTACAAGTGTATGTAATTATCGAAACTTTTCGAAGGATCGCGCGGGCCTTCGAAAGTCGTGTAAATATTGCCATTGCGCGGCTATTTTTCAATTTACGAAGCAGTCTTAAAAAGTGAGAGTCGACATTGAACGCGCGCGTGGTCAACGGAGACCGTTGATTGCGCGTTACGTTGAACACATATCGCTGCACCTTTTGCAATCTAAGGACAGAAAAATAATAAGGGACCTGGAAACACAGAGAAACAACGACGTCGTCGTATCTTCCCGTGCCTGAATCGTGCGGGAGCGAAAGTACACGGCGATTGCGAGAGCCAAAGATCTGCATTCTTCGTTTCGCGCAAGGATTCGTCGTATTTGCACGCAGCGAGCCGACTATGCGAAATTCCCGTTAAATCGATCCGTCGCGCCACTTTGCTCCTTCGTCCTGTTGCCTTCGTTCATCCCCGCGCACGATGCTGATTGGCACAGACGCGATTTTTCACAGTTCAGCACGCGCATCAAGGACGGCGCGTTTCAAGTCAGATCTTTACTGCCGCGTATAAGAGAGAGAGAGAGAGAGAGAGAGAGAGAGAGAGAGAGAGAGAGAGAGAGAGAGAGAGAGAGAGAGAGA